>NW_028301613.1:6969696-7121212 GCF_987345545.1 Pholcus phalangioides | reverse complement strand
GGAACCATGTCGCAGGTCACTAACGTGATCAGGAACTGTGAAGCGAGTCATTCGAGTTATCTGGAACTGTGAAGCGAGTCACTTGAGTTATCTGGAACTGTGAAGCGAGTCACTTGAGTTATCTGTAACTGTGCCGTGGATACCGCGGGTCACTTGAGTGATCTGTGAATATACCGCGGGTCACTTGAGTGATGTCGTACTGTACCACGAGCCGCTTCAAAAGCCGCTCTGGAATCGTGTCGCAGGTCACTCAAGTGATCTGGAACTGTGCCGCGGGTTACTTGAGTGATCTGAAACGGATAACCTGAGTGATGTGGAACTGCACCACCAGGCTCTTCAACACCTTGGAACCTTGTCGCAGGTCACTCAAGTGATCTGGAACTGTGCCGCGGGTTACTTGAGTGATCTGAAATGGATAACCTGAGTGATGCGGAACTGCACCACCAGGCTCTTCAACACCGAAAGACCAGACGCGCCTCCACGTTAATATTCGTGAGAACCTCTAACGTATTGGAGACGCGCCGGAGACCGTTTATTGAGTAAAAGAAAATCTGACTGCAAGAGCCATACAGAATGGACACAACCGTGGAAGACAATACTGTCCCATCACGAGTCCTAGATTCTTGGATAGATATATGTGAGAAAAGGAAAGGTGACAGAGCAGCGCGTCCGCTTTCGAGGGAGCTTGGTGTCCAGACCTAGGCTCCCACCCGGGCCGTCTGCGCCGGGGAGCATCTCTGCTGGCCGTCTGCCAGAGAGTGATGGCTCCCGTCTAGCCGTTGCTAGAGAGCGCTCCCATCCAGGAAGCTGGAGAGCCAAGTTTTACCAAGGGGGGACACCGCGCCGTCCCTCTAAGACGGTTACAGAAAGAAAAAGAAAAAAAAGATTGAGCGAAGCAGAGTGCCCGTGCTGTGCAGATTTCCAAAATGATGGAAAAAAAAAAAAAAAAAAAAATAGTGCAAGAAAGAAGAGTATACAAATATACAAAATGTACAGGAGATCCTATAATACACACTATATACACACGATAATACACATGTGATCCTATAGTTACGGCGTCGACATCAGGGAGCTTACACAAGCCCTGGGTGTGGTGAGTGGGTGAGTTGGTCGTATCGCATCTCGTTGAGGGGTTTCGGATTACACCAGCATAAAATGTTGACCGGTGGAGCGTGATCTGGTAACTGGCGGGTCAAGATCATCCGTATTTTCGCTGTCAGAGTCGCTAGACGGGGGGTCAGACATGGTATCTTGCTCTTCAACACCTTGGAACCTTGTCGCAGGTCACTCAAGTGATCTTTAAGTATTCCGCGAGTAACTTTTGAGTAATGTGGGACTTCACCGCGGACCGGCTATGTGCTTTGCAACGCTTTAGCGGGTCGATCTGGAACTATGGCGCCGGTCACTCAAGTGTTCTGTGAACGTGCCGCTTAGTTCATTTCTACAAAATTGGGTTCGAATTAAGTTTACAAAATTAGGCCGCATCCGATAACTCTTGAGGTGCACATTTTGGTCCGCGGGCCATGGGTGTTGAGCATGAGCACATGCTCGAGTTACGGTATATTAGAGTAAAATGGAATCTTCTAAAGAGAGGCCTTTTTTCCTTGAAAAACGTAACTGGATCGTGATGATGGCGGCAATTTTCTCGTCTACGAGGGGGGGGGGGGAAGCAATGGCTCTCTTCCCCCACTCAAAAATAAACTTCTGAATATATATTTCCTCTATTTGGGCCTTATCACAAGTTTGTGTTGAATATATATATAGTATATATCTCTTATTTCCATCGGATTGGATGGCATCATGTAATCATGTTACCCAGTGTTCCTCTTGGTTAACGTTGTGCGTCCATTTCTCTTCCGTTTCTCTTGCCGTGATCTTTTTCCATAACTGTTTGTAGTAGTTTCGGTTTTTTCCAGTGGAATGGCAATTTCCTTTTCGAGGATGGGGGAGGGGGGGGGGGAGACAAAAAGTCGCTGGAATGGAACGTCGTGATTGGATGATGCGTTCGTTCTCGGTCCAGTACCGTTATGTGTATAATGAGCACGTGTCTTTAACTTATCGGTGTTCGATGAATCAGAAAATTGAATTTGATTCGCCCGCTGTGGATTCCAATCACGTGACACAACCAATATTCTTTTTCCTTATCTTTTTGTTTTCATGACTCGCTTGACCTGCTGGTGTCGATGAAGTTATTAAAGTCGTTGGATTCCGAAAGGGAAAAATGTCGTACGGTCGTTTGATTTAGGACATAAACAGGCCTCAACTCATGTCCCGTGGGACCAAATGTGGCCCCCCCCCTCCCCTCGGAGTCATCTGATGTTGCCCGCGACCTCTCGAATCTAATTCTGTAAAAATTAACTAAGCACACATTCATAAATCACTCAAGTGACTCGCGGTGCAGTTCAATATCACTTGAGTGACCCGCGTCGCATTTACAAGTCACTCAAGTGTCCCACAGCATATTTACTGATCACCAAGTGACCCCCGCAACGCAATTCCAGATCGCTCGTGGTACGCTGCATATTTTCAGATCATTCGCATAAGTGGCATGCGTCACATTCCCAGATCACGTAAGTAACCCGCAGCACAATTCCAGAGATCAATAAGTTCCCAACACATCATATTTACAGATCACTTTCGGGATCAACAATTCCGGATCACCAAAGAGACTCGCGGAACAGATCACTTTAAGTGACAAAAAAAGCATATTTACAGACCTCTTAAGTAAAACGCAGTGCATCATTAAAGCGGACTGCGACACATTTATAAAATCACTGAAATGGTGCACACTCACCCCAAAAGGATGAACACCCTTTCTTAAGGACGAGCATCCCTCGACCCATGTCCCGTGAGCCACGGAGTCATCTCGTGTTGCCCGCGACCTCTCAAAATGAAAAATGAACTACAGACACGTCTCTTATAGTGTCTCAACCCATCTTAGGTGCCTCGCGGTGCAGTTCCGCATCACTTAAGTAACACCCCCCCCCCCCCGTGCCACAGTTCCAGACCGCTTAAGTGACCCGCGGTGTAGTTCTGCATCAGTGGTTTTCAACCTTTGGAAGCCCGCGGCCCGGTTTCATTTATTTTTGTAAGAGGAAGGCCCGTTCAAACACATGATTAACGGAACATGAATGGAGGAAAAGGAAACGGCAGATCAGTCGTGGCCCGGTATGAATGATGTCACGGCCCAGTACCGGGCCGCGGCCCGGCGGTTGAGAAACACTGTTCTACATCACTTACCGTATTCCTCCCTTGTATTGGCCGTCAAGTATCGTGGGAGATCAGCATGACGGGAAATACCCGTGCGAGCGAAGTTGTGCTGGAGTGTGTAGGTGTACTCGCTTCGGGAGTACATATACTAAAGGTAGGAGTGTGTAGGTACCTAAACAGTCTGAGTGCGTATCTAGTGTTACGTCTGAATTCAGTGCTGCCATGTATATTTCAGATTGTGAGTGATGTGTAATGATTGAATATTTGTTGTAGGCCTGTTGCTCTCTGGGACGGGGACCTTCTAACTAGGAGATCAGCAAACACCACCTATAGAGCAAGGCCTCCGCACGCAGCTCGTGACGTCACTGAAGAAGAACATTTCACCTATTGCCATTGGATATAGCAGGTCGACGCATGGGATATCTGTACCTTTTCTTGCAGTATATCCAATGACAACAGGAGAAATGGCCTTCTTCATTGACGTCACGAGTTTCGTGCGGAGGCCCTTGTTCTATAGGTGGTGTTGGATCAGCTCGCATTCGCGCCTCGAAGTTGCGAACTGCCGAAAACCAACTCCGGCTGACCACTACTGTGGCGAGGGCAAAGCTCGAACCCAGGTTTTCATGGTGTGAGTCCTTCATTACGACCACAGCGGCCCATGGCGCATTCCCAAATCATTTGAGTGACCCCCGCGGTCACTTGAGTGATTCGCTGCACTGTTTCCCAGATCTCTTAAGCAGTCCCCGAGTGGCGTCGTGGTAAGGTGCTCGTCCTCGGAAAAGAACATAGATGAAAAGTTCTTTCCCGATAAACCTGAGGCGAACACCGATAGATGGTGCCTTCATTTCCTATCCAACTCGTTCGGTAGTAAATTGCGGTGTGGCGATATCACCGGAGTTGGTGTGCGGTGAAGTAGGTAGATCTCTTAAATGGCCCGTGGCACATTCCCAGATCAATTAAGTGACCCGCTGCATATTTATAGATCACTTTGGAGTGATTCGCGGCACATTTCCTGAGCACTTGAGCTGTCCGTGGTACATTTTCAAATCTCTAAAGTGACCCGCTACAACAGGGCCTGTTTCTCTTATGGCCAAACTGGGCACGTGCCGAGGGCCCAAGATTTTTAGGACCCAGAAATTGGCTGCCCTTTGTTCTGTAGGCACGGGCCCCTCTCCCCCTTTCCATGCCTCTGTTTCAAAGAAAACTAAATAAGAGGAGCCCAGAAAATTCATCTTTGCCCAGGGCCCGAACTTATGAGAAACAAGCTCTTCTGCTGGACAGTTTCATATCACTCAAGTGACCCACGGCACATTTACAGTTTCACTTGAGTGGCCCGTGACACGTTTTCTAACCAGTGAAGCGGCCCGCATTCTCTAGAACGTTGATCACCCTTGATTGTAGGACAGGCATCTTCAACCCGTTGCTCGCGAGCACCATGGTGCTCCCTGTAGCACCCAGAGTGCTCGGTGCTCGTGACCGATTTAGTGCTCGAGAGCACTTGATTTGTGCAACATCTTGCACAAATTGCATTAAGGGATTGAAACCATCCTGATTCCATGCATATGTATGGCAAACTTGGTATAAGGGTGCTCTTCTTTTGGTGATGGGTAAAGGCAGTGCTCGCGACTAGAAAAAGGTTGAAGACCTTTGTTGTAGGATATGGTTCGTTGGTCTGCCGGTAGGTGGCACTGATGTTCGATATGGGGGTAATCAGTACAGTTTATTCTTGTTAAGCTCCGTGTTGCATGGTTTACTTTTTGACACCACTGGTGTGATAAACTTCTTTTTCCCCTCAATATCCTTACTTGTAATCCTTCACGGGCTTAGTTAGGCTGAGTCACATTAACAGAGAAGCAAACGCGAGTAAAGCGCCATCTACCGGTGGCTTTCCTGATTATTATTTATTTTCAATTGAAGTTCCGCTGCATTGTTTTTTGAATAGGAATCTATTTTCCCTGTCACAATTTTGTTCTCGTGGCTTTTTTTTTGATAGCTTTTGTTTTTGTTTTCGGTGAGCACCATGATGGGTCTATAACTTTCCGTATTTGGCAACGGAAATGGGATTTCCTGTTCTTTTTTTGTCTCCATGTCCGTGTATTTTTGCTTCATCACCTGTGACCATTATTACGTGATGCACCTTTTCTTTTATGTGTAACAACACTGCAATGTTGGGGGGTTTCTCGTTCCGGCCAGGAACATTATGTGATGGACACAGTTCGTTGAATTCGACCTTTTGAGGTTTCCATATATAAGGTGTGTCAGGCTCGGAACAAGTAAGTATCGCGATGACTTACGCGTTCAGAAAGCAGATAATAATAAAAGAAAAGTGGCTGGGGTGGTGGGGAGAGAAAGCTATGCAAATAACTTTTGGTGAGGTTCGTGCCTCACAAATTCACTTGAGAAAATTTCTTCAGTATTGAAGAAATATGTATAAGAGTACTGCACTAATGCATGCTTTTTGAACCGGGGAAGCCGAAAAGGACAAGGAGGGCAGAAATTCCTAGAAAAGTAGAGCGGAATTGTGAGTGCAGAAAAGTGCAAGGGTCGAAGAAATTCGGAAAAGGAGCAGTTTTAGAAAAAAGCTCGGGGAAAAAAAAGGTCAGGGGGCACCAATTCAAAAAGAAGCGGAAATTTTAAAAGGAAGAGCAGACAACAGGAAACGGACGGTCGCAGAAATTCTGAAAGGAGGCAGAAATTCAGAAAGCATCAGGGGAAAGGAACAGAAATTTTCAGAGGAGAGTAGAGAGGACGAAAGTTTAGAAAACGGACAGGGTCACAGCAGGGCCGTCATTTCAAATTTTCCTGGGGGGGGGCAAACTTTTTCCACGGGGGGCAAAGAACATGTACTCAATGTATTTATAATTATATATATATATATATACCATTTTTAGTGTATTTTCAAAGGCAAGGGGGGCAAAGGGTGCCCCTGACCCCCCTCTCCACCTAAATGACGGGCCTGGGTCACAGACAGAAATTCAGAAGAAAAAAAAGCAGGTCGCAGAAATTCTAAAAAGAGCAGGAAGGGCAGAAATTTTCAGAAAAGAGCAGGGAGAACGAAAGTTTAGAAAACGAGCAGGGTCGCAGAAATTCAGTATAAGAACAGGAAGGTCAGAAATTTTTTTTGAAAAAGAGCAGGAAGGGGGAGACATTTTTAGAAAAGGGCAGAGAGGACGAAAGTTTAAAAAAACGGATAGGGTCACAGAAATTCTGGGGGGAGGGGGAAAGCAGGAAGGGCAGAAATTCAGAATAAGAACAAAAAAGAGGAAGAAATTTTTAGAAAAGAGCAGAGAGGACGAAAAATTTGAAAAACGGCGGCAGGGTCGCAGAAATTCAGAAAAAGAGCAGGAAGGGCAAAAAATTTTGAAAAGAGCCTCGGAGCACCTATTTGTCCTGGGGGGGTGGGGCGCATGATGCTCTTAAAATAGTCCTGCCACATATTTTTGCCAAAAAAAACTTTAATACAATTCAAGTAAAGATTATTCTCTTCGCCATATCCGATCAAATGTGAAAATTTCGTTCGCTATGTCCGTTATGAGCCGGGTTCGCAATAGTGGGGGTTTGCCTGTAATTGCCTTAATCATCATCTGCCATAGTTTGAACGAAACATTATGCAGTACTCGGCTGCAGCCTACGCTTTGTCGTGAGACATTTCTCGTCGATGACACACACCGACGAGAAGCTCTCTCTCTCTCTAGAATCCTTCCTTCGTGAATCTCCAACTGCGTTAATTAATGACTTCGGAATAAGGTCGTAAATTGAAAAGGCCGCCCACTGTTTCCAAAAACTCCCCCCTTCTTGCCTCTGGGAACTGTGATAAATGGTTCGAACACCAGAGAAGCTCCTGTCAAATAACACACATCAAACGCCTGTTTATTTTTACAAGAGGCAATTTGGCCGCCTCGAGACAATTCACAAATTACTTGGGGAAGGGCACGTCCGGGGCCGCAACTCGCGGGAATATAGCGAAGTTTCTTTTGGCAAAAAATGTTGCAACAGCATCGTCATCATCATCACAGGTCATACATGCTAAACCCATGGCTTGAAAAGGGGTCCTCGGAGTTTTAAGGGGTGGCAAATTTTACTAATGAGGGACTAAGAAAATTAAGTCATGATATGGAAGAATGACGGTAAAATTTTATAACCGTGAATCCGCCTCTGCCCAAAAAGCGAAATTAGGTCTGCTAGTGACCTACAGACTTTGCAAGCATGTGGGTAAACAAAAGAGTGATCAACAGAGTGGCCTAGAGCGTGCGCAAGCATGTAAATGACCTAACCAGTGTGGAAGCATGTGAATGACCTAACCAGTGTGGAAGCATGTGAATGACCAAACCAGTGTGGAAGCATGTGAATGGCCAAACCAGTGTGGAAGCATGTGAATGACCAAACCAGTGTGTAAGCATGGGAATGACCAAACCAGTGTGGAAGCATGTGAATAGCCAAAAGAGTTCTAGGTCACTCTTTTGGCTATTCACATGCTTTCACTCTCTAGGTCGAGTGTGTAATCATGAGAGTGACGCAGACACGTCTTGAACATGAGAGTTTGTGAGCATGTGAGTAACCAAAAGAGTACGCAAGCATGTGAGTGACCAAAAGAAGTACTTACAGACACAGGCATATTTACAGGCTAGAAAAACCAAGCTGGTTCGTGGCACATGGCGGCGAATTCGAGGAATGAGTGATCAAGAAAATTGGACTAGAATGAGCGAAGAGAGGCAAAATTCGTGTAGCCCACAGGCGGCAAAACCATAAATAATCCTCTGATTATTCCCCGGTTTCGGAATGAGCATCACTGCAGACCATGCTCAATGGCTGATTTACGGAGACAGTTTATGATTCCTCCCCCCATGACCCATGGGCGGAGATGCGGAGATATGGAGGAGCATGGGTGGAGTCGACCGATCTAATGTATATGTGTATATACAAGTTGTATAAATTGACATCATCATCATCGTGCCCCCCCCCAGACTTCCAAGTCTATCTCCGCTATGCCCCCCCCCCCCCCCGTTATGAAACAGTTTCCCAAATTTTGCTTAGCATTCTTATCCTATCAAGGGAATATGCTTTCACTAACGTACGACAAAATCTGAACTTTCCGATACTTTCCATATTATTAATGGCAACAAAAATTATTCTGGTTTTTTTGAATGGTACACCTTGATCTATAGGTCTCTCACTTGCCGGACGAGTGCTTTACCGACTAAGCTATGGAAACAGATATACTTATATACGCTCCAAGGGAGAAATATTCTATGTTGAAAGGCACCGTACATGGAGGGAAGCAGGAACTAATAGCTCGTGAATGACATAGGCCACCAGATGGCGGCAAGCGAGAGACCAGGGTTCGAGTCCCCGTGCAGGAAGAGATGAATTTTCTTCCTTGTGATCATCATCTCGAAAAATATAACCAGTCTTTCGAGGAATCTTGTATTAACAAGTGGAGAGGACATTTCTACATATATGATAAAAATGCCGAAAAAGTCTGACCCAAAGCGTATTATATTTGGTCTGACCCTTCAATTTCATCTTGGGCTGCCCCTGGGCTCGAGCACATCACCTCTCTACCCGATTTTCATAAGCATTCTGGTAATGGCGCTCATAAATTTAATGAAATGTCTTTTCTTTCCATTACAGGGGTGAAAAGACGGAGTTGTTGACGGACGAGCTGACGGTGGCCGAGAAGAGGGTCGAGCTCATAAGGCAGTCATGCCAGAACAGCGGTAAGAAGCTCTCCTCTTGCATGCAAAGGCTCGCTGTGGAGGGTGCCTCTTCAGACAGACGATCGACGGTAAGTCAAATCGTGGTGTTTACCTGTTATAAGAACGTGGCTGTGGTATCCTCCTCTTAGGAAGGTCGTTACCTCGCTATATAGTTTAATAAACACTCTAAAATATGAAATTAGTCCAATGCAAATGTGGCTTAGTAATGTTGGTGAAGAAGATAGATATTCAAAGCGCGCATATTAGGTCATCATCTGGCGGGAAAATGTCAGTGTATTTGAGCTATAGGCTAAGTTAGGTCTGGCGGTCCATGTACGGGTCCCGTTCAGTACTTAGGGGTCATTAAAGTATTACGACGGGGGGGGGGGGTTTCGGATTTGCTGACTTTCGATGACGAGGGGGGTTTGAAGGTTGCTTACGTCATCAACCACTCCTTTTTGAAGATATGAAATATTCTAAGCTGCTGACGGGGGGGGGGGGGTGTCAGTGTTTTGCTTACTTTTGCTGACAAGGGGGGGAGGGGGTAAAAATGGTTGAAAATCTGCTTACGTAATACTTGAATGGCCCCTTACAAGCTGAAAGAAAAGAAGGTCTATAATAACGTAGTGGTCTAGCCAACACCCCCTATAGATAAGATAATCTTATCTATAGGGAGTGTTGGTCTAGCGCGCTCAACCGGCATGTGAAAGAGACATGGGTTCGATTCCCCGTAGAGGCAGTTGAATTTTCTTTCCTGAATTCGTCTTTGCATCAGCCCAGTTGTTAAAACCTCCGTATTACTTCAAGAGTTCCCTAAAACACCGATATTACTTCAAGAGTTCCCTAAAACATCGATATTACTTCAAGGGTTCCCAATGTTCTAACATTATTATTTCAAGGATTGCTTAGAACATAGTAGCTAAGGTTCCCTAGACCATGGATGTTTTCCACGTAATTCATAAGCTTCCCTGGACCATGTATATTTGCCAAGTGATTCCTAAAGTCTTCCCTAGCCCATTCATATTTTCTAGGTGATTCCCAAAGCTCCCAAAGCCATGAATAGTTTTCAATTGAATCCCAGGATTCCTTAGATCTTCTTTCTAACTACCCTTTGAATTCACTTAGAAATCTGTACAGTGAAACGGTTGCTCCTGGATGCGAGGGGTACTGGTTTGAAACGTTTGAGCCATTATAAGAAAATATGGTAAGGGGTGGGGGCACGTGTCCCCAGACCATAAGTATCCTAGATCTAGGTGATTCCTAAGATGCTTCGACCAGTGTTTTTTAACACTTTTTAACACTTTTTTAACACCGCGGAATGAATAATTGTAATGACTGAATAATAATAAATAGCAGTTGAATAATTTTGCTAGCCGGCGATTACGGAAATAATTCGTGATCCGCCGGAAAAATGGAAGAAATGATCCGCAGACAGGCAAATACGGATTGGTAGAGGTAATTGAACAATTTTAGCGGACCGGCGGAAATAAAAGAAATCATTTGCGGACCTTCAAAAATAATTAGGAGGAAAAAATACAAATAGAAGAAATAAATTTACGGATTCTGTAAAAGCAGTTGAGCAATTTTGTGGACTGACGAAGCAATAACTTTGCGAACCGGCAAAAAAAATAAATAAATGGGGGAAATAATTAGTGGACGCTCTAGTGAAAAGCAAGCAGGGAAAAAAAAGGAATAGGAAAAATAATTTTTGCGGACCGGCAAAAAATTAAATTTATGAAGCCAAATAATTTTGCGGACAAGCAGTTGAAGGACACCGCACAACCATGAATGTGTATTTTCCAGATAATTCCTAGAACATGGATACTATTTCAAAGCTTTCCTCAAATAATTTACGGCTCAGCTCCCCAAATCTGGGGCCCTAGAATGTTCTGAGGGTAGGCCACGGCTGCAAATCGAGTGGAAGGAAGGGGAACGAAAGCGGACTGCAGAGAGCTGAGGAAAAAAAAAATACGGGTGTCAAAATATGGATGAAAATAGTGGGACTATTCTTAGAACTCAGTTAACCCCCCTACTAGAGGGAGCGCGACAGGTGAGGCTCCATCCCGGAGGCCCGGATATTGACCTCATTTATTAATTCTTTTCAACCTTTAAATTTGCTGAGAAAACCATTCAGTAAATAATATCTCGCTTCTGAATGGTTGGGGGGGGGGGGGTCCTGGTCATCATTTGATCTTTTTTTGTCGCACCGCGGTCATTTTTCTGCACACGAGGGCTAATTAGACCGGGATCTACAATTTATTGCCGATTCCGAACGGCTGACTTTTTTTTATACTCGCCGAGAGGTTTGTGCGCTAACCCCCTCGATGCGGGACACCCTGCGGTAGCAATATTTTCTGTGGTCATGTCGCCGTTTCTGTTGTACCCCTGTGTCGGGAAAGTTTTCTGACAAAGATGAACCGGGTATCGAACTCGCGACACCTCTAAACATCCTTTGGTACTTTGGGCGAGTATCTTATCGACCCGGGCTACCTCGCCCCGGGGGTCCTGGTTCTAACCATTTAAGAGGCAATGACGAGATATCTCGCCTCCACAAAAGCCTGTTATTTCAGCACTAACAAGCTCGGGTGTTTTATAAACTTGATTTCTCTATGGAAAACTTTTCCCTATGCCCCTTAGTCTGCAACCACTTCATTAAAAAAGATATGGCATTTTGGCGGAGGGGGGTTAGTGATTTCTAATTGCCGCTTGAAGAGTTAATACGGTGGTTCTTAACCTTTTTCCCATCTCCGTACAGCCAGTGCAATGCGACTTACCCCTTCCCACACCCTCTTGGATAATTAGTTTCTATTCCAGGGGGTTCTTAACCTTTTTCAGCGCAAGATCATCTTCCCGACCCATAGGGCTGTTTGTTTCTCGAAATTAAGAGAAACCAGTGACGCAATAAGGACATGCATTACTAAAAGGACATGAAGTGGATTTGTACGACTCATCTCGGAGGCCTCTACGAATCAAGTTTGGGTCGTAACGCATAGCTGGAGAGTCTTTGGCTTCAAGTGGATTTGTACGACCCATCCGCGAATCAAGTTCGGGGTCGTGACCCATGCCTCTAAGGTCCCTGGCTGGTGGTGGATTTGTACGACCCATGTCGGCAGCCCTAGCGAATCTGATCTAGATCATGATCCATAGCTCGAGAGTTCCTGGCTGTTAGTGGGTTGGTGACCCGTGGCTCAAAATCCCTGGCTGTAAGTGAATTTGAAAGACCCATCTTCGAATCAAGTATGAGTCGTGTGACCCTGGCTGTTAATGGATTTGTGCGACCAGTATCGGAAGCCCTAGCGAATCAAGTCTGGATCATGATTCATAGCTCAAGAATACTTGCCCGTAAGTAAGTGTGTTTCATGACCCATCCCGGAAACCGATACAACAATATACAGGGTGTCCTGTAAGTCTTAATGCGGCCTTTATCTCATCAATCGTTTGCATAAAGATATGGTTTCAATTGAAAAAATGCTCAAAGTATGTTCAGAAATCACTCTGTACACTAGGTTTGAGAGTGGAAATGCATTGTGTAACTGAATTAAAGGAAATCTATATTTTTGTATGGACACACTGTCCTAAAAATTAAACCCCAGTTAGAGAGAAAGTTGTTGTCCTGTCTCTTCCGAGGCCAACAAGAAAAATTCCACGTTTCTAAGTGCAATATTTGCTGAGATATTCGAGGTGCTGCAACAATGTAAATAAACCACAAAATGTGTTTTGGATATTAATGGCGTTTTTAATCGGAGAAGGAACTTTCGCAACGCGAATTTCATGCCCCGAAATGTGAGAAAATGACCGGAAAAAGGGAAAAAGATAGCCAAATTTCTATCACTTTGGTCCCCCCCCCCCGAACGAAATTTCTGGCTACGGGCTTGCCTGCACCCTCGATTAAGAACCACTGTTCTAGATCGCTATCTTACCTGGTCCCGCACTCAGTCTTTCGGTCATTTACAGGCCCCACCTGTATTTACTTACCCACTGTTTGGTCACTCTCGTGCTTACACATATTCCATGTCACTCTTTTGGATGCTCACCGACTTGGTGGTCTCTTGCTCTCTAGGTTGCACTCTGTGTCACTCTTTTAGGCGCTCACTGAACTGATCCCTTGCTTCCTAGGTCACACTCCGTGTAGCTCTGTTGGACGCTCACTGACCTGGTCTCTTGCTCCCTAGGTCACATTTTTGGTCACTCATTGATCTGGTCCCTCGCTTTCTATGGCAGTCTTTTGGTCATTCACTTGCACACACTCTAAGTCACTCTTTTGGGACCTGGCGACCTCTGGTCCCTATTACTTTCTCCTAGCTATTCACATGCACACTGTTTCCGATCACTCACGCTCTAGACCACTCATCTAGACACTCATTGAGCTGGTCCCTTGTCTTCTATTTCAATATTTTTGGTGACTCACTTGCTTGCACATGCTCAAGGTCACTCTTTTGGAACCTACTTCACCACATACCAACTCCAGCCTTATCACTGTACGCAGTTCCCTGCCATTCACGAGTTGGATTGGAAATGAAGGCGCCATCTATCAGTGGTCGCCTCAAGCTCATTAGAGAAAATATCTTATCTCTATTCTTTCCCCGGTTCGAACCTGGGACCTGACCAACCTTCGCGGTTGCAGACGAGCATCTTATCTCCATGCCGCTCTCTTTCGGACCTACTGCTCTTCTGACCATTCACATGCATGCACACTGTTTTTATCACTCACATGCTCTAAGTCACTCATATAGTTGCTCAATTGAATTGATCACTCATTCTCTAGGCCAACCTTTTGGTCAATCTCGTGCTTACACACTTATTTTGGTTACTCACATGCTTGCAAACTCTTTTTCTTCCCACACTGATCCAAAGACCCCACTGTCCCTTTCTCTCTTATGCCTGCAAACTCTCTAGGTCATTCACTAACCTAGTTCCCCGCTTTCTAGGCAGAGTCACGGTTTTACCGCCTGTGGGTTACACTAATTTTGCCGCCCTTCTCCCGTGTTCTACTAATTTTCTTGACCACTCAATCATCAAATTTTGTCGCTGGGGCCTGGGACGATTCTTACCATTTTTTGTTCCTTTCACACTATGAATTACCTATAAAAGGGCCCATAAAAATCTGACCTGGGCTATAGCTCTCTAACCCCCCCCCTCCCCCCCCCCAGTAAATATTCCTCTGGAGGAGTGGGATGATAAAAAAAAGATTCTTACATCATGATATTTTTTCCCAGGTTATGCCTAGAAGTTTCTTCCGTGCCTAATTAGTGTGTGGTTCTTGTTCTTTTCAGAAGAAAATACCGGAAGCACAGTTGGCGCAATGCATGGAAGAATGGGGCCTGAACCTTGGTGAAGGATCTATCTTAGGGTGAGGAATGAAACATTCTTATTGCGCATTTTGATGATTTGCCATGTGTATTACGCAAGTGGTGATTAATATTGGCTTTTTTTTTACGTTCAGGATGACGATGGTCGACTGCGCTCGAGTCCAGGATGCCCTCGCAAGTGACCTATTGGCATACAAGCTCTCAGTCGAGGAAGCTGTGGTTGAGCCATTGCAAAACATACTCAAGGTGAGTTGACGGATCTGAACAAACTTGGCGTGATATCTTTTTTGGTAAGGACACTCTTTTGATTTCTCTCTCACCTGGTCCTGTGCTCTCTGAAGAACACTCTCTAGGTCACTCTTTTGGTCATTCACATGCTTGCACAACCTCTAGGTCACTCACTCATCTGGTTTCTTTCTCTCTAGGTTACTCACATGCTTGCACACTGTTTTGGTCACTGTCACCCATGCATTGGCAAACTCTTTATGTTACTCTTCTGACCACTCACAGACATGCTTGCACATTTTCTTGGTCATTCTTTTGGTCGCTCACAGACACAGGCGGAGATAGACTTGAAAGCCTTGGGGGGGGGGGCACGATGATGATGGCTGGAGGAGCATGAGGATGTCCATTCATAGTTATAAATATTCATTAGATCAGTCAGCTATACCATTGCCACTGAGGGGAAATTCTCCCCCCCCCCACCACATCTCTGCTCATGTTCACAGACCTGGTGACCTGCTCTCTAGTCACATGCTTGTGTATGCTCCATGTTACTCTTTGGTCACTCACTCATCTGGTTCCTTTCTAAGTTACTCACATGTTTGTACATTGTTTTGGTCTCTCACATATTAGCAAACTCTTTATGTCACTCTTCTGACCACTCACATATTTGCACACTTTCTTAGTCATTCTTTTGTCACTCACAGACCTGGTTTCTTGCTCTCTGGTCATTCTTTTGTCACTCACTCACTTTATCCTTTGTTCTGTGCAGGTCATGCTTTTGGTCGCTCCCATGCTGGCACACTGTTTAGATCACTCTTTTGATCACTCACTTACCTGGTCTCTTGCGCTCTAGAGAGAGATCACACTTTTGATCTCTCATTCATCCGATTCCTTTCTCTGTAGGTCACTTACATGCTTTCACACTCTCTAGGTCACTAGTTTGATCTCTCACTGAGCTAGTCCCTCGCTTTCTGTACAAAGACGGATTTATGGTTTCCCTCCAACTGTGGACTATACAAATTTTCCACCTTTCTCCCATTCTACTGTAATTTTCTTGAAAATTCATTTCTCAAATTCGCCGCTCCTCTGAAATTGCCACTCTGCAGTTCGCTAAGCTTTTCTGTAAATACATGCTAAGAATCTCGTACAGTATTTAGCTGTGTTCGGCTAACCGAAAAAAAAAACCAAGTTTATGGCGACAAATCGCTCAGTTTTTGGATAATATGTCTAATTACCATTTCTTATTTTTTGTTTTCCACCAACGGGAAATTTTCTGTAAAAACCTTTTTTTTTTGCATATTCCAGACTGATATCGCCAACGTCGCCAAGTGCCGGAAACAGCTCGCCAAATTGACTTCTGATATGGATGCAGCCAAACTGAGGTAAGAAAGGAAAATGTTCAATTTTAGAGCACAGGGTCATCAACCTTCACATTCTTGAGCACCGCTCTTTTTACCCTTAGATTAAGAGCACACCCCTTCCCTTACACCCAGGGTTGCCTTAATGCATGAGCCAGCTAGGCCCAAGTGGTAAAACTCCTATAGACAGGAGGTATTGAAAGTGGGGGCCTAGTCAGTGGCATCAGATCTGGAGTGCTGTAGGTATATCACCCACAGAATTCTGTATCATGCGGCAGAGCACCCCCCCCCCCCCCACAGAATTAATTCCAGAAATCGGTCCACAACAAAAACTCTAGTCGAGTGTACCCATGGGTCCAAAACACTTCAGACTTCCCTGGGCCTAGTGATAATGAGATTTGCTGCTTACTATATGATAAGTGGAAAGTGGTCTTGCTCCTGGATGAAGGTAGAGAGCCCTGGATATGAAAAGGAAGCCACAAGAAGGAAATATGGTCCAAAGGGAGGGCTGAAAAAAGTTTGAGAAACCACTGGTGTAAAGCACCATTGTATGTATGCAAAAAAAAGCATCCTGCATAGTGGCGCTAACATGTAGAAAAAGAAAATGAGAGGGACCTAGGGTTGTCAAAAAGTCACATATATATGAGATTCAAGGGAGTGGATGAAGGGGCAGGGGCATGCATTGCTTTGTTTATTAATAAATAATTTGGCGAATAAGCTATAGGTGTGAACTTGTAACTTGTTTCAGGCCCAATATTTGCCATAATACTTATAAAAATACTAGGTTTGACACCCCCTAATATTTTTAAGCCCTTCCAATATTTTCCATAATTTTACACCTGTGGACACTCAGTCCCCCTCCCCCCAACAAAGTTTATCAAAGGGTGCAAAAATGGCCTAAACCTCTAGGTTCCAGCACTTATGAGCCGGAAGGTGAATAGAATCCAGTTTTACTTTTCAATCTCTGATATACCCTAACCATGCTGTCACCTTTAGGAAAGCGTTTTGATTTCTCAATAGATGGTGGCACGCATTAGTACCATATTCTAGTTTTTTTCCTCGTTGTTGAAACGATTTGAATTCTTTCTCATTAAAACAAAATTTTTGATTTTTATAACAACACATGATATTTGTTTCATTTGTTTCCAATTTTCTTGCATAGGCTTCAGGCTGCGACGAAAAATTGCCAACAGGCTTCTAACAGCAACCTTCCAGCCGCTATATCCAAAGCCGATGCACTCAAAGAAGAGTCTGAAGATGCCGCTGCTAAAGTTGACCAATGTCGTGTGAGTTTGATGCACAGTTTTATTTGTGTTATAACTTCATTGAGTACCTTTTGCCTAACATGATATGAAATAAGTTACTGTTATTGCTCGCTTATGCACTTAAGCCGTCCCTGTTTCCACTTAATGATCAAGTACATTTTCATATATGGTTGTGATTTTGACATTGGCTTGCATCTAATCAGTTGTACAGATATAAGTTATCGTCTCAATTTCTTGCAAATTATTCTGCAGACCATAACATGTCTACTTCGGATAAACTTCAAGCAACAACTCAGTCAACAAATTCATCCTTTCCTTCCTTTTTGATTGCAGGATATGCTGGCGACGGAAATGTTCAACCTCATCAGTAGAGAACCAGAGTTGTCCCGATTATTCGTAAGACAGTGCCAATTGCAACTCGAGTATCACAAAGCCGCTTACACGGCTTTGGAATCCACATTACCTGAACTGGAGATTCAAATAAGTAAGCATCATACAATAAATATAATTATTATAAGTTTATATCGATGTATTTTTGTAAAAACTCTGAACACATTAGTGATCTATAATTCACAGAAAATTCACTACCAACAGTTTGTCACCAATTGTACCATTATGTGAATGACTAAAAGCAGAGCTGGACTTATTTTTTACCGCCCTGCTCGCATTATAGTTAGTGCTGCCCACCCGAGCCTCTTAGGGAGGCTATTTGAACCCCCTTTCACCCAAATAATTTCTGACAAAACCATTCATTGCACCGTCTCTCTCCTACATACACGCTTGAGTCCCGTATATACGGGACGACTAGCAACTCTCAGTCCCTCCAATATTTTCTTTATGTCGGCACCTCTGCCAGATGCCCATAATGCTCTTAAGACAGCCCTGATTCTAGTTCAATTTTCTTGGCCACTCAAATTTGCCGCTCTAAACTCAACACCTCTGCCTCTGTAAATACGTCTCTGTCATTTAGTTACTTTTTTGGTCATGCTTGAACACTTTCTTGGTCACACTTTCAGCCATTCACTGACCCCGTCCTTCACTCTCTAAATAACTCTCTCTGTCACTTTCATGCTCAAATGCTTGCACACAGGGCCGTCCTAATTCTCCCCGAATATTATGGATTTCACCGAATATTATGGACTAGTTAAAAAAACCTGAAATTCAAGTTAACCAATTTGTAACCGCACCGACTTGCAGAATTGAAAACCAGCATGCACCATGTTCATATACTAACTTGGCTGCATTCGCATCTGAAGATATCACCTTGGCTGCATTTGCAGCTGAAGATGTCTACGGATACCTTGACTTCATTCACAGCTGAAAATTCCTGCCCCCATTCCATTCGTAGGGGGTCATGCTCCCCCTCCCCACCCGGGCAAAATGATTTTTCTCCTACCTGACACAAAATGCTTTTCTGCACATTAATTTACATGCTTTGCTTAAGCTTGAAAATCTTAACCAGATTTCATAATCATGAGGCGCCTCCCTGCACATTAAGACAGCACTGCTTATACACTGTTTTGGTCATTCACATGCTTGCAAACTCTCTAGGTCACTCACATGCTTGCAAACTCTCTTGGTCACTCACATGCTTGCAAACTCTCTAGGTCACTCACATGCTTGCAAACTCTCTTGGTCACTCACATGCTTGCAAACTCTCTAGGTCACTCACATGCTTGCAAACTCTCTAGGTCACTCACATGCTTGCTAACTCTCTAGATCAGTGTTTCTCAACAGTCATGTATATGACCAGGCCTTCCACTCACAAAATATTAAGACCAGGTTGTGGGCTTCCAGAGGTTGAGAATCACTGCTCTGGGCCACTCATATGATTGGAAACTTCCTAGGTCACCCACTGACTAAGTCCCTCACTCTCTAGGCAGAGGTAGATTTATTGCTTTACCTGCCGGTGGGCTGCACAAAATTTGCTGCCCTTCATCCATTCTACTAATTCTTTTGACAGCTCATTCTTCAAAGTTGTCGCTTCTCCAAACTTGTTAACATGCCACTAACTAAAAGACCAATTGAGTGAAGGAGTGGGAAAATAACCAAATGCATAAGAGACTAAGAGAGAGAGAGAGATTAATGTTAGAGTGAGTAGGCAATTGATTGAGCAATTGAGTTACATAAAGTGAGTAATTTGCTCACCCACTCAATCATTCACTCACTTTCTTGATTTTCCTGTTGCTCACTCAAGAATTCATGTGATGATAAACTGCCGTTGGGCAATTTTTTTTTTCTCACAATGAATATTCTTGCTCACCTTTTCATGAGTAAAAAACGAGACTGAATTGCTTCTGTGACTGCTTGACCAGCGTTGTAAGATTGCCAGTAAAGTATAACATCAACACTTTTTTCTTTTCATTCTGTTGCATATGAAACATACAACATCATCCATATTTTCTCATACTCATCTCAATGTTGCTGTTCTTTTTTTAGGTAATTGTCCGTACCATCCTGTTTTTGGAGTTCCCTTGGAAGATCATCTGAGGTACAGCAACAGAGAGATTGCAATTGTCATCGAGACCTGCATCTGTTGGCTTCTGGATCGTGCAATGGACGAGGAAGTGAGAAATGATAAAATTATATGTGTAAATTTTAGTCACATTTGATAGTACAGAGAGTGGGCATAAGCTAATTCTCTTTCACCAGTGTTGCCAACAGTCAAACAATTTTCAAACTAGATTCTTCATCAAAAACAACTAAAAACTGTGCTTAAGCAACCAGAATTAATTTTAGTCATTATTTAGATGACCATACGCCCATATTTCCCGGAAAATTCCTGTATTTTCTCGTAATTTAATAATAGACTACTAGTGCACAGGAAATTTTTTTGAAAAAGACTAGTAAAACAACTACATTGGTGTTTTTTCCAACTAAATGGGCCGAAAAATAGACCAGATCTAGTTGGAAAATAACTAAGTTGGCAACGTTGTCTGGCACCCACCGGACCTTATCTTTAAATGTCATTATCCTGCCATTCTGTAGAGTGAGCATAGAATAAATTTGCAGCCTGTCGAGAGCATTCTGCATCTTCAGTGGGTTGTCAGATCAACACAGAAATTCAAACCCACAGTATTCAAATGATAGTCCGCTTGATGAATCCTAAATAAAGACAAAGTTTGAAACTAGCCCTGTTAGAGGCACTTTTTTCAACTACATCCACAGAACATTGAAATAAGATGAAAAAAATCATGGTTATTTAACATTACACTGTTACATGTTTCAGCGAGTCATGAGATACTGCTCAATATGGTCTCTATCATAAATTTGTTTAATTCGAATGTTATCTGATGTGTCATTGACCTTAACTGGCATGAACCCCTACCCCCAATTATAATCTTGCCTTGCTATCAATACAGTCAAATCCTGTTTTAACAAATACCATTATAACGAAAATCTCGTTTTAACAAAAACGTTTTTGATCCCCCAGATAAGTTGGCATAGAAACAATGCAAAAACCTGGGATTCCTTTGTAACAAAATTTCGTTATCACGAAGTGATTTCTCTGGTCTCTTGGAATTCGTTATAATGGGATTCGACTGTATAAATAATGACAGACTAATAGAGGTCCCAGATGCAATAATTTTCTCGGGAACCATAATATGTGCGTTCAAGATGATCCTGCTTACTCTTGTGCTATGTTTATATGGAAATGTAATATCAAAAAGGAATTATTATGAATTACATAATTTCTCTTGAATGTATTCAATCTTCTGTTACGTTTCTGTGTCTTAACCGAGAATCTTTTGCAGGGTTTGTTCAGAATCGGAGGAAGCGTAACAAAGATCAGGAAAATGAAAGTGAGTTTAATTTGCTCTGTCAGTTTCATCAATAATCTGTACATTCATTATCAGTAATAAGCAATAATATTAAGCAGATGCTCGGATGGTATAAAATTTTAAAACTCACAAAAGGGCACTCACAAAACAAGTTCATTCTCTACAACATTTGCAATCTTCGTAACATGAAGACCCCTCTAACCTGATTTTCAAGATCTGGAAAACGTTCATCTATCTTGCAACCCATTATGGCATGTATAATGTTAAACTAACATGCTCATCTACTCACTTGGTCACTGATAGTCATTGACTTGCTCACAATTGCTCATTCACTTGGTCACTCATCACCAATTCACTGGCTCATTCAGTCAATCATTCACTCACTCATGATGTTACTCACTCACTAGTTTATTTGCTAGTTCACTCAGTAACTCATGTGGTCAATCACTTGCTCAATCACTCTGTCACTCACTCGTGATGAACTGGTGTCTGTGAATTTTCCTAGCAATGATTTTTCCATCAATGAATTGTTTATTGGTGAATTTTCCTGTTGAGATGAATTATAGTCTGTGAATTTCCCGACAGTGAATGCTTGGTCTAGGTTCAAAAGAAAGTGAGCTCAGGCAAAATGATAGAGTTAAGTCAAAATCATATCACAGCAGATTCCGCAGGATTCATTGGCATTACAGCCAAGGCTGCTGTGTGTGCTTGAGCACCCACAGCAATTCGTAGCATGTGTCCAAGCAATCCCCAGAACTAATATAGAAGTTCCCAACTTTAAGGTGCATATGCAAACTTATCCCCCCCCCCCCCCGTTGAAAAGTCTTGCCACAGAGAGCAACAGGCCTACAACGGTACAGTTATTCTATCATTATACTTCATGCATAGTTTAAAAAAAAATTGATGGCCCATGGCAACACTACACATAACAAGCATTACACAGAAACAAACTTCACGTAAGGTTCACAACACGCACATTCCAACATGTGCAATTTGATAGAAGTTCCGCAGAGGAATATGGACAAGGTGCGTGTGTGGTTTAGTGGTAGAATTAATTCTTCGAAAACCAAAATCTTCTGCATGAAGCTCAAGATGAGTGGCTACAGGTCTAGAAATTTTCAGACTCCACTATAGTAAAATTATTACAGTAGAACCTTGATTATCCGAACACATCAGGACCGAAGGGTGTTTGGAAAAGTGAAAAGTTCGGAGAATTGATTTTGAAACTAATTCGATAATGTAAAAAGGAATAAGTTGAAATTCAGCATCAAACTATACCGCCCTTGGCAATAAGCACAGTGATAAGAACTGTCTTATGGTCAAGAAGACGCATCCCTCCCTCTCATTAAGGCACACCCATAGGATTAAGACAAATTTGTCAGACAAAAGAAAGATGGTAGCTAAATCTGCTCCTATTCACCCGTTTGTTTGTTTGTCAATCGTTTATAACTTCATAAACTGTACCCGGATCTGCCCATACTTACATCTATAGCTAATAGGTACAGTTATGTACAATTGTTTGGAAGAGGATTATTGTACAATAGAATGAAGCCATCGAAGTGGGAGATACGAGGCTTCTCAAGTTCCAGAAAATACCAACTGTTGAGCATCATTGACTATAGAAAACTGAAGACGAGTTAGGTTGAAAAGATGTTCGGTTGACTGAATTGTTCGGAAAATTGATGTTCGGATAAATAGGGTTCTACTATATTTTTAAAAAAATGGGACCTAAGAATTTCCTATAGGAAGTTCATAGGCCCTTTGTATATATACAAGGAAAAAAACTAATAGAGTTATAAAGTTTCAATTTCGGGAATGATTTGTTTCTATGTTTGCACACAAAAAAAGAGGGCTACACCCTAAATACTATTTTATTTTATTTTTCAGAGTGCTTTCGATGCCAATGTTTCCCATTTGATAGAAGACGAGAGGGATCCTCACAACTTAGCAGGTAACGTTTATCACTAAAAAAGGCAATAGGCACATAACCTCATACTCCTTCCAACGAGCGCCAATCCAAGACGATATGACGGGGAGGGGCGAATCGTCTGAGTTAGTTCAATCGTCCCATATTTTACAGGACAGATAAATTTTTCCTACATTATTCGGCTCTCCAGAGGGGGTGGTTGTTCCATGCCACCCCCCTCTCCAAATCCACGCATGAAGGCAGGCATGACATCTTCAGCTGTGAATGGAGTAAGGGCAGATATCTTCAGCTGTGAATGGAGCAAGGGCAGATATCTTCAGCTGTGAATAGAGCAAGGGCAAATATCTTCAGCTGTGAATGGAGCAAAGGCAGATATCTTTAGCTACAAATGAACTGGAGGCAGGCATCTTCAGCAATGAATGAAGCTGAGGAAGATTGGTGTTAGAAGATTTTTACCTTAACCATTTTTTAACCACGTCCCACTGCATTAAAATTGGATTGACTAGTTTTATGCCAAATACAAGGTCTTTTGTAGAAACTTTGATGTTTTTTCTTCTATTGACACCCCCTAATAATGATGTTCAGGGGTGGCTTAAGAAGGGGGGAGCAAGGGGTGCGGTGCACCCATGCAGCAGGTTGTAAGGGGCGGCAATTCAGACTTTACTCAGACATAAATTTTTAACAAAAATTTCCAGTACTGAAAATTCATATGATATCGCGCTTTTGAGCCATACCTTGATGATAGAAATGTTGAGAGAACTTGAGGGAACAGGCAGGGGAGTGTTATATAAGAAACAAGAATTTCACAAGTAGGCAACTATACATTTTGACGCCCCTTGCCAGTTATTTTTCTGGAACGGTCAAAGCAAAGAAAAACCTCAGCTTCTTACTTGTGTGGCTCTGGAGCACCAGAAACTAATTTAAATAACTTTCATAATAAAATTCACCTCGTTATATACGTCTGCCTTACTGGCAGTGTCGCCGGAGCCAGGAATGCTGTGGGTAATAGGCACTTGAAGCGAGGGTCTGGGCATCCTTGAAATGGTTCAGAACTCAAACTGTTATGTTATCTGGTGCAATTAAGAACGGTAAAATAATCCTAGATCGCGCGTGTGTAATCTGGGACAGTTTCTTAAAAAGCGAGACTGACATTTTGTTCAGTAAACAATGGTGTCTGTGGCTTTGTGCTAAAAAAAATCAGGTTCGTCACAGGGTAAAATAAGCTAAAGCCTTGTCTGTCTCTTGCCAGGGTTGTGTTTAAGGGCAGCACATGAGGCTTTGCACCTGGTGGCAGGTATGCTTGGGCCCCCTCCCCAATGATATTCGTCACTTGATAGTTATATAAAACGAACTTTTTAATTAAGTTTTTATTATGTTTTTGAATGCATGCTAATTAAGCACATTGCTCTCGAACTCAGTGATCAACACATTGTGCTCGAGATGGAATGTTAAGAAAAAATACGGTCTAATTTAGTAACTATAATATTTCGCCTTTATTATTTTTTTGCAGGAGTTTTGAAGTTGTATTTACGAAGTCTACCTGATCCGCTCCTGACGTACAGCCTGTATAATGACTGGATGGAAGCCGCAAGGTAAACAAAAAATCATTTAGCCTGACAGAAAATTGGGAATTTAACAAATTAAGATATTTTTGGAAGAAGAAAAAAAAAACATGCATTTCCTTACTTTTTCAGAATACGGGATCACGATAAACAACTTCAAGCACTGTGGACAGTTGTCAACAGTTTACCAGTGGCGAATTTCAAGAACCTCAGGTAAATTTTCTATGATAGTTCCGATGCATTTCATATCATGAATTGAATTAAACATTGTGGACCAAACAAACCAAACACAACTAGGCTTTTTTGCCACAACGATATACGCACATGTTCATGTCTGACAAAAAATTTCTACCAACAAACACAAAAAAGGTGATTGGCATATTTGAGAGAAAGTATAGTACAACAGACCTCTTTTATCACGATACTAGATTCTTTGAAACCACCCACTTCACATAACCATGCACTTCTATTGGGCTGCATGGACTTGAGGACGCTGTCTCTAATATTTGTCATTATCTTCATAATATCAATCGAAACATTGAGCCTGAGCAAGCACTCCCTCCCCCGATAAGGTCCAAACTAAAATTTCAATTCTATGGATTAATTAAATTGAAAAATGCCAGACACGCAAGCCTGAAGGCTCATCTGAATTGTACATGCTATACGTTAAATGAATATATTTATACCACTATTTTCGAAAATCCCTATAATTGCGGGAGGTGGATTTCTAGTTTTTCCACCTGTGGGCAACACAAACTTTTCCAGTCTCATTTTCTGGACCACTCCTCAAATTTGCTGCCCTGGGCCTACTTAGAAGAAGGTTAAATAAAACTGATATTTTGCCTCTAAGTCATTCTTTTTGTTACTCTCTAGGTCATTGTTTTGGCCAGTCACATGCTTGCACACTGTTTTAGTCACTCACATGCATTCCAGCTCCATAACTCACTCACCGACCGTGTCCCTTGCTCTCTATGTCACTCTCACATGCTTATACACTCTCTAGGTTGCCTACTGACCTCTTCCCTTGCCCTCTGAGTCACTCTTTTGATCACTCTCGGGCTTGCAAACATTCTAGGTCACCCACTCACCTGGTTCCTCACTCTCTAAGTTACTCTTTTGGCCATTCATTCACATACTTGCACACTGTTTTAGTCACTCACACGCTTGCCCTTTCTCTGTAGATCACTCCTTTTAGTTTTCTATGACCTGGTAACTTGATCGCCAGATGACTCTTTTGGTCACTCACATGTGTACAAACTCTTGGTTGCCCACTGACCTCATCCCTTGCACTCTGAGTCGTTCTTTTGATCAATCACGTGCTTGCAAACTCTCTGGGTTGCTCACTCTGTTTCCTTGCTCTATAAGTTAATCTTTGATCACTCTCATGTGTGCTTGTAAACCGTCTAGGTCCTTTATTTACCTGATCCCTAACTAGCTCTCTAGTTTACTCTTTTGATCATTCACATACTTGCATAGCGTTTTGATCACTCACATGCTTGCATAGTGTTTTGATCACTCACATGCTTGCACTTTCAGTAGGTCACTCTTTTGGTCTCTCACCAACCAAGTCTCTTGCTCTCTAAGTCACTCTTATGATCACTTGATTGCTTGCAAACTCTCTAGGTCACTCCTTTATTCACTAATTAACATAGTACCGTGATGTCTAGGCAGAGGCGAATTTATGGTTTTACTGCATATGAGCTGTACTGGACATACAGACAAATTTTGTCACCCTTCCATTCTACTAATTGACCACTCATTCCTCAAATTTTCCCACTTCTCAGAATTTGCTGCCCAGGGCTATAGCCTGCTAAGTCTCCCCTTCCTGTAAATATGCTGCTGATAATCGCTAAATATTATTTAATTCAACACATTTTCTTAATATATGACTTAAATTAATATTGTAGGTCCAGGGACCTTTTTTGCATGGGTATAAACTATAGGTAATATAGTATGTAACAGAAGTATAGCTCAAAGTTACAAAACTGAAAACGATTGTTTTTCATAATTCAGGTACTTGATAAAATTCCTATCGAAGCTGTGTCAGAATTCAGAGAAGAATAAGATGTCTTCCCAGAACTTGGCAATTGTTATGGGTCCGAACCTATTGTGGTCGCCAGTGTCCGATGGTGCACTTGGGTGAGTATAGCTCATTTATATTAACAATACTTGGTGCATTTACACTAGAACAACTGAAATGGTCTGCACAACTACTTTGACATGTGCAATTACACAGAAACAGTTTATCTGAAGTTGTTGAAATTGCATGACTTCCCATCTCGTTAAATCTCTTAAATTTCTAAAATATAAATATTCTAGGCTCCGTAGTTTAGTTGTAAAATGATGTTGTACCTAGAATGACAGTAGCGACCATTTTGAGATAGTTAACTAATATGATTGCAAAACATGCTAAAATGGACAATCTTCTTATATGAAAGTTAATATTGAGGGGGGGGGGAGAACAGATCATGGTGAAGAGATAATTCGCTCATGATGTTTGCTTTTCTCCAGTGCTCATTTTGTAGCATTCAAAAGTACAAAATGAAATGAGGACGACAAGCTTTTCCAAAAAGCTCGTTGTCATACCTTATTCCATTCATTTAGTGTTTCTATGGATCTTTGCTCTTTTACTGCATTGCATTTTCTGGTACAATGTCCGCAATGAAAGGAATTTTCATTTTTCTTGGTTTTACCCTTTCATAGGGCTCCAGTATGAGAAGGAGAGTTGAGACAATTCTTATCATTTTTTGGTTCTTTCCACTATAAATTCACTATATGGGGGCCCCCATGGCCCCCACATCCTGGAGCAGGGCCCCTACCTCTTTTGCGGGCCCCCCTGACCAGACTTTCACTGGCCCCTTTATGATGAATTTATAGCGTGAAAAGCAAAAAAAATTGGTCTGAAATCTCGGGAAAAGAAAATTTCTTCCAGAAGCTATGAAATTTCATTACTCCACTAATAAGTGTCATTGATGTGTTTGACAAAATGAATTCATTCAGTGCAAAATGTGAGTGGCATCGGAAAGCTGTCTTGCATACATGTGTATCGTACACTGCTCAGGATTAGGCGGCATTCATGATCAGAGA
Organism: Pholcus phalangioides; assembly: GCF_987345545.1. Classification (NCBI taxonomy): domain Eukaryota; kingdom Metazoa; phylum Arthropoda; class Arachnida; order Araneae; family Pholcidae; genus Pholcus; species Pholcus phalangioides. Next base: position 7,093,791 of record NW_028301613.1, on the reverse strand, counting down.
GTTCATGGTTTAGAATTAAAGATGATTTGATCAGATTATTCATGGTTTTTTCACTCCGCATATGCAATCTCTTTGCAAAGTTCCCAAGCATATTCTGCTTCAAACCTTGTCAGTGGACTGCCAAGTGTAAATAAAGTCATGAATTAAAACAGTTCAAAAAATTGTAGTTTTAACCTCTTTCTAAAGTAACAAAACACTGGATTAGTCTTTGTCAAAACGAGCGCTTTCATCCGAAATTTCAAAAAATTGGTACATGGACAAGGGTTTATTGTAAAAATAAGTCGACAGAACTGAATGGGTACTGTCTTCTTGGTAAAGAAAAATAATTAATATTGATTTTTTTTGCTGATCGCTATCTGTTGTTCTAAATAGTTCAAAATTCCTGTCCATAGGCAGAGATAGACTTGAAAGTCTTGGGGGGGGGGGCACGATTATCATTGCTGGAGGGGCATGATGATGATGATGTCAGTTCATATGCATACAGGCCTATATTAGATTAGTCAACTCCACCTCTGATGTTGTTCCCCTCCCCGCATCTCTGCCCATGTTCCTGTCATTCTAGTGTTAACAAAATATGTGTTTACATGTGACATACTGAGTTTTTCTCTGATACAATGTCGGAATTCTTACATCATTTTCTATTGTGTCGTTACAGCATGAACATGACCGCGACAAATATGCACAGTGCGATTGTAGATTCTCTGATCACGTATGCCGATTGGTTCTTTCCAGGTGGTATGTATCTCTAGAACATTGCAAAGGCCCATAAACTGTGGTCTTGTCACCTAAACCTACTCTTCACTTGATCATAAAAAATATATTAAGTTTCAATGCTTGAATTCCACTTATCGCTGAAATTCATTTGATGTTCTCTTCTTTCTCGTTCAGTATTGCCTGTTCAAAAAGCTTTGAGACTAACTTTTCCACTGTCAGTAAACCTGTAACGCTAATCACTTTATCACTTGTGAATCTATCAAGTACATTTTAATCTCATCATCATCAAAAGCATCACAAGTTATATTTTCACCGACCTTTTTTTTCCTTCCACAGAATTTGAATTTCACGTGAGCACTCCGATATCACCCCGTAATCTCAATGGCTTCCTTAGTTCCTTACGAGACTCCCAGCTGAGTCTCTCAACGACGAAACTGTCCAATGGAGATTCCGCCGTTGATTCGCTGTCCAGTAGCCCCACAAACAGGTATGCATGACAAAACTAGTTCTTTTACGGGTTATTCTATGAAATATAGACAAAGCGCTGGCAACAGTTTCAAGTACTGGATGGGTTGACTTAGAGATGGCGGCACTGCAAGGTTTGATATTTTTAGTGACAGCAAAGAGCTAGATCTGTCTGAGGGATGATTCGGCTATGGAGAAATGAATGTTTAAGCAACGGGGGGGGGGGGGGGGGGATGCGTCCAAGTGAGTTCAATGTGGCACGATTCAATTCTAATGCAATTATGGTGCTTCCGCAAGTGAAATATTTTATATGAGAACCCGAACTTTCCAGCCAGAAGTTTCCTTTCTTTGGTAGGAGGAGCAATAGCACTTGAAATTCAATCATATAATTTTGCTTTATATCAGTCATTTTTGCAGATTTCTGGTTCGTGCAGGGCAATTAACTCCCTAAGTTCCCCACCCTTTGGACTGCGGCCTTGATGACAGCATATTTGCCTGGTAATGAACAGTGGCGTATTTAGCAATGTTACCCCCTAGTTAAAAGAGAGGTTGAAGGATGGAAATTTGTAACCCTCTCTGTTCGGGGCAACAGAGCCACCTGCTCCCCTCCCCTAGTTGCAGCCCTGGCCAAGGGTAGCAAGTCTGGAGGGGACAGAAAAATTTAGGAAATTAGAGTTTGTGGAATCGGAGAAGGGTAACAAAAAAAATTGTTTCGCTCACAGGCGGTAAAACTATAAATCCATCTCCACTAGAGAGTGAAGGAATATGCCAGCGAGTGACCTAACGAGTTTCCTAGATCAGTGGTTCCCAAAGTGTGTCATGGCTCCTATAGGGGCGTCATGGCGAGCTTGCTCTTATTCATGTGTGCCTATTTCAATACCATGAGCCACTGATATATGTCCATAAGGGCAAGGGAGCCACAAAAGAAAAAGTTTGAGAACCACTGACCTAGAAAGTTTGCGAGCATGTTAGTGGCTGAAAGAGCGATCTAGAGAGCAAATGACCAGGTTAACAAATTATCAACAGAGTGAGCTAAAGAGTTTGCAAGCTTGAGAGTGACCCAGAGAGTGTGTGACCAGGTCATTGAGCAACGAAACAAGTGACAGAGAGAGCATGGAGGAGTGAGCGATTGTAAGACTGACCTAGAGCATGTGCAAGCATGTGAATGACCAAAAACGATGTGCAAGCATGTGAAAAACAGCGTGCAAGCATGTGAATGACCAAAAACGGTGTGCAAGCATGTGAATGACCAAAAACGGTGTGCAAGCATGTGAATGACCAAAAACGGTGTGCAAGCATGTGAATGACTAAAAACAGTGTGCAAGCATGTGAATGACCAAAACAGTGAATGTTCAAAAGAGTATGTGAGCTTGGGAATGACCAAAAGAGTGATCTTGAAAGTTTGTAAGCATAGGAGTGACTGGATCAGTGAATGACTAAAATATTGGCCAATTAATTGTGCAAGCATATGAGTAACAAAGAAAGAGTGACTCTGAGAATGTATTTATAGGAGTGGGGGACTGAGCCTAAGGCGGTAAATTTGAGAAATGAATAGTTAACAAAATCGGACTAGAATAGGAGATAGGCGGCAAAGCCATAAATTTGCCTCTGGTGTTGTCACCACTTTTTGAAACCAGCAATGAAGAGCTGCAAATATAGATCATCCTCCTTCACCAATAATAAAAAAGACAAACTCATACTGCCATGGACAGCAAAGTAATATGTTGACAGTCTCCTTTGATCTTGTCATAACCGATTAACCGTCCACCTTGAAACTTGTTGAAGCACGTGAGAGCACAGAGCTTTGTTTTGAAGATATGTCCTACTGCAAATAACAAACTCTGCACTTCTGCCACCTCTTGGTCAATTCAATTTTAATTTTTTTTCCAGCTTTACCTGTATTTCAGCAACTAATAATATACGTTTGAACGGCATCCTCATCTCAATATCTGCTACTTAGATTATGCGTAAATGCTGTCGAGTGAAAAAGTCTCTTTTTCGTCGTTTATGCCATGATGAAGGATGTAAAATGTGAGTAAAAAGTTATGATCATGGCAAATGGAGAAATTTCTGATTGTGGACAGTACCTCAAGGAAGTGTCCTTGGTCAGGGCCGTCTTAAGAGCATCATGGGCCCCCGGGCCAATTCATTTTTCTGAGGCCCTACCTGGCGAATTCTCGAAAATTTGAACTGGTTCTCATTTTTGTGAGGCCCCTGGGCCGTGCCCGGGTGAGCCCATTCTTTAAGACGGCACTATCCTTTGTCCCACTCTTTTATCGATAAACTCAATCAGAGTATTGATGGGATTGTTAACAAATTTGCAGATGACACTAAACTAATGGGGGGTAATCAAGAATCCAAGCAATAGGGAGATACTCCAGTCGAACTTGAATATGATTACAGCATGGGCAAATGAATTGAGGGTTGACAAGTGGATGGTCACTCATTTTGGTTCAAACAACCCACATTCCACTTACGAGTTGATACTATCACTATCCGAGATACATGGTTCTCACATCCTAGAGCAGGACCCCTAGGCTGGAATCTTTCGCAGGGTCCCTTTATGATGTATTTATAGTGTGAAAATACAAAAAATGATGAGAATCATCCCAGGCCTCAGGGTTGGAGCCCTGTCATGCCCCCCCCCCCCACCCGGATGCAACTAGGATCACCGCTTTGGGAATTTGCATTGATGAGCAGTTTAAGTTTTCTAAATATTGCTCAGTGGTAGTCAATTGAATGCTCAGTTTCATTCTTAAAAAGGTCTCTTCTCGTTCTCCTAAAGTCATTCTTCCACTTTTCTGAGGCCTAGTTCGTACTGGACTGGAGTAACATTTTTGAGACCATACCTACAGAGGCACATAGACTTGGTTGAGGGAGGGTGCAAAGAAGAGCTACGCGTGCTCTTGTGGGCACACAAGGCTTGTGAAAACACACTTGCTATGAAAAAGACTTGATTTCTTGAATATGTTTACATTGGAGGAACGTAGGTGTAGTACAGGGGATATACTAAAAGTTTTTAAAATTTGGGTAGGATGGACCATGAGTTATTACTTCAACGTCAATAGAGTGCTTCGACAAGGGGGACACCAATATTGTTTAGTACATGGGAAAATTCCAGGTTGTGCTATCGCAGGGAGTTTTTCTCTAATGGGGTTGTGAATAAATGGAACCGCTTACCCCCCCCCCCCCATCCCGCAGGTTGAGATGATTTCGATTTTTTTCTCAGCCCAATGTATGAAGGAAAGGCTTTTTACCTGGATATTATACCGAGGTGAATTCGCTGCCTACTAGTCTCCACTGGAAATCATACCCAGTCCTCTTGCAATCCAGGCAAGTTCTCTATACACCACTGGGGACAGGACCATTCCTTCCTTATTTATGTTCTGTGGTTTGACGCGCTGAAGTAGAGCGCATAGTAGCCCTCCTTAACTTCCCAGTGGAGGAGATTTGCTGAAGTTAAGGGAAGCCACTATATGCCTCTACTTCCGATTGTCATGCTACAGAGCGTAAATAAGGAAGGAATGGTCACGTCTCCTGTGGTGTATATGGATAGCGCGCTTGCCCGGATTGGGTTCGATTCCCGGCGGAGACTAGTAGACTTTTCTTTCCAAGTTCACCTCCGGCATAATATCTAGGAGAAAAAAGTTTCCTCTTCTTTACCACCAGGTGTCATGAAAATTCTACCACAATAGACATGTTTAAAAAGACAATCACAATTTTTTTATCGGCAGTGTGTTGTATTTTCTCATAATTATTAGTACAGTCGACGCTCGTTATAAAGATCATTCCATTATAACGACCCAAATCTTTTCATAGAATGACTGTCATATATGTTTTTCTTTCGATATAACGACCTCTCTCAATATAACGTCCGTTTTCGACGGGTCGTTATATCGAGTGTCGACTGTATTAGCTCTTTTTTTAGGTTTCTGCAATTTTTTAGATATTTCGGCAACCATATTTTGTATGAGCATCTTTTTTTTTTTTCGCCCATTTTGTTGTGCTTTTTTCTCGTTGTGATCTTTGCATTTGTATATAACTTTTTTTTTTTAAAAATGTGTATTCTTTATATTCACCAGCCCCAAATCGCCAAGCCCAAGAGTAGTGACCAGAACCAAGAAGAGAGCGCCAATAGCGCCGAGATACGAAGAAGAAGAATCCAAGTTCCCGATAACTCGCTCCATGTCCTGCGGAATTTTCCAGCCGAACAACACGGACGGCAGAGACGTTCCGTTCAGGAAGCTGTCTCAGCAGAGCCAGTCGCACGAAAATCTCCTATCCGCAAACTACGGCGATCTCACCGGTCCGTTGGAGAACAACAGTCGTAAGCCGGACGTAAAGCCGGAAGCCGGTTCGAAATGCGGTCGCGCCAGCACCTACCCAACCAAGAAATCGGAGATGGTCGTCGCCTACAACTCGGTCCCGGTGATAAAACCCGCGAGATCGAAACACAGGGCGGCCGGTCTTCCGCCTCTGCTCGAGAAGTCTGTGGTGCGGAAGGAGAGACCTTCTTTCCCACCACCGGAAATACCCGTTAGCAACACCGCCTGCAGGAAGGAAACCGAAGAACCAACAACAGCGAAACGCGCCAGTGAGATCGACACCTCGAAGCGGGACATAGTGGACATCAATGAGGTTTGTGTGACCTTTGAAAGCAAAAAGACTGACTCGACGATATCTTTCATGGACGACTCCGATTTCGAAGAAGAGAAACTGTCCCACTGCCCTCAGAACAGTGTCGCGTCGCAGGTCAGTAGTAGTAGTACAACCCAGGGTAAAATAGTCATCGGCGCAGGCACGCCAAAATGGTTCGATCACTACGACAACAGGAGGGGGCAGTCCGACGCCGTTTGGTGCGACGGCAGCGAACAGCTCGCGCTGAATTCCGCTGAAGACGACTCGGTTTTCAGCGACCCGTCGCCGGTCGAGAGCTTGAGCAGCATCGAGTCTCGGAACGACACGTCTAGTCCAAAGAACGTCGACAACGACGAAGAACAGTACCGTACGGTTATTTCCGTTGGCGGGGGCGAGCAATCCGCCAAACTACGAAAGAATCACTGCGGTGATGACGATTCACGCCGCGAGTTTTTACAGCCAAAGAACGCCGCGACCATCAAACTGAAAGTCAGTGCGGATAATCAAGACACGAGACTTTAACCGCAATGAACACAATCATATATATATATATATATGCGTATATTATAAATGCCTTCTTTCTTTTACCCTTTCCCCCCCCCCCCCCAGGCTTATTTGCTTTTGTTTGTTGTTGATTGTACACGTACTTTCTTGCGAGACAAAAACTCTCGAAACCTAGATGCGATACTATATAAAGTTGGCTTTGGAAAATGCTCGATCAATTTTGGTACTTTATTGAATCCATATGACGATGGTCTTCAATGTCTTTCTGAAACATGATCGTTCCAACAGCCAATCAAAACGAAGAAAAACACCAATTATTAGAGCCCGGATTATATGCACTAAAAAAATGGCAAAATACGCTCTAAACATATGCAAATATGCGCTTAAAAATGCAAAAACATGCGCTTATGTATTGAAAAATAAGCACTTAAAATACAAAATGTGGACTGAAAATCCCAAAATATTCATTAAATACCCCAGAATATGCACCAAAAATCTTAATGCAAATCTTAGTGCAAAATGTGCACTTAAAATGCAAAATGAGAACTTAAAATGCAAAATGAGCATTAAATACTCCAGAATATGCACTAGAAATCTTGAAAAAGTCGAAAATTCCGAAGTATGTACAAAAAAAATGAGAAAATACGCATTAAAAAATCGCTATGCAAAAAAAACAGACGTGTTTTTAAAATACATATTTTCTATTTCTTAGTGCATATGTATTCATTTATAACCAAAATATTCCCTCATATATATATACCGCATATGCAAATAACTTCTACATATTTTTTATTCAGGCATTTTGTAATTTTTAGTTTGTCGTGGCTGCTCAATAACGAAAACACCAGTAACAAAAGAATTTTGACTATTTCTAAACAAAATTTAACGCTTTGACATATCTCTAGAAATAGCCTTACAATAAAACGCTAAATATTCGTAAAATACTTTATAAATATGTGTCAATTCACTAAATTTCACCTGCGGGGGATAAAAATTGATGTTGTGAAAATATTTATTTGAACAATATTATTTGTATGAACAATTTATATGACAATATTTATTTGAAAAATTATTCTTTGATTTTATGCATTTATATGCATTAATGCTGAAAAAGGTCAAAATATGCAAAAGCATTTGCATATAATCCGGGCTCTACCAATTATCATCAGGGCCGTCTTGAGAGCATCATGACCCCCCCACCCTTTCCGGGCAAAGTGATTAGGGTGAGACAATACTGTAATGAATATAATTATTTTATTTATTTACAAGAACGTGACACGCGCCGATGGTGAACTCGACGGGCGAAATAGAACAACTACACATAAACGTTTGTAGGTTGGTTGTGTCGACAGGGAGCAAAGCCGCTTGAGAGTACCCTTAATCTTAATATTCTTGAAACCTTGAGAAATGCCTACCTACCGATTAATATGTTTATTCTCAAAAATTTGAACCAGATCCAGGACCTGACTTTGGCAGGTGCGAAGGGTGTGGCCGTCAAATTTTAGGGGGCCGAAAAACAGGATAAGAATGATTTAATTACATTTTGACTTTTAAAAGTGAATTTAATTTACATTTTACTTCGTAAAGCAATACCTTAAATTATTGTCCAAGACCTAAAATTCAGACATCTAAGATGTAAAATTCAAACATTGAAGGCCTAAGGCTGGGATTACACTATAAAAGTTTTGCGAACAGGCTTTTATATAAAACTTGAAAAATACAAACAATAAACAGATCAGTTGCATTTGCTCGAACCAATAAGCTGAACGATCAGCTTATTGGTTGTATTTTTCAAGTTCCATAAAAGCACTTTTAGAAAACTTTTACAGTGCAATGCCGGCCTAATACCAAGATTACACTATAAAAGTTTTCTAAAAGTTCTTTTATAAAATTTGAAAAATTCAACCTGTAAGAGATTATTGGTTTCATTTGCTCGAAAGTAACCTATCAGCGTTATTGGTTGGGTTTTTCAAGTTTTATGAAAAAAAATTTATCAAGCTTTCATAGTGTAATCCTGGCCTGAGAACAAAAATTTAGACATCTAAGATGTAAAATTCAAACATCTAAGATGCAAAATTTAAACATTGAAGACCTTAAATTCAGGCATATATATGTAAGACCTTAAATTCCGGCATGTAAGACCTGTAACTCAGACATCTAAGATCTGAAATTTAGACATCCAAGATGTAAAATTCAAACATGTAAGACCTAAAATTCAGACATCAAACCCTTTGGCGTAAGGTTTTGACAGAATCTGTTCTATGGAGGGCAACAAAATACTTGATTGAGCCCGTCCCTGACCAGATCTCATTTCCATGAGGGGGGGGGGGGAAGCCTCTAAACTTGAGGACATAATAGATACAGTATTCAGTATAATAAAATAAAAGAGAAAAAACAGAAACCATGTTTCGACAATGTTAGTGAGCGATGAGCAATCATCACGGTGTTTATCCGTTTTCCTGAAAAACGGGATCTCAAACATTTTCCACCCGCTCCACCCATTTCCCTTATGAAGAGTCATTGGCGTACGCAAAGGGGGGATTTGGGGTTCTAACCCCCCCCCCCCCCCCCCTTTAAGCCAAGATTATAGTGTTATTTTGCCGGAGAAAACGTAAAACCCCCAGAAGGAAAAACAAATTTGAACTCCCCTCCCCGAGAAAATTGTGCCGTACGCCTATGTGAAGAGCAGTTGTAAGCAAAGCATTTCTTTGAAAAACCTTTGTCAGGATCACTGCCAAGCTGCACCCCCTGACGAAGGTTGGCGCGCACAGTTTGAGAAACCCTGCTAATCCATCAACGTGTTGACAAATCCAGGGCCGTCATTCGAGGGAGGGGAGCTTTTGAAAATACAATAAAAATGGTATATATACATACAAATATATATATACTAGGGGCTCTGCGCCCCATGCAGCCTTTGGCGCCCAACCCCCCCCCCCTTCTCATCACAACATGTCTTGTTTATTTCGTCCCACTTCATCAGCGTTATGGAAAGGGACACGTGAAAGCACAAGCTTACTGAAGAAGCGAATTTTACAATAATAAAACAACATAAAACAAATGTGATTCATCAAGTACCCCCAGAAAACTTGCCCATGGGGTCCCCAGACTCCAATTCGCTGAATTTTAGCGGGGCCCAAACTGGATTTATCTCGGGCTATCGATGTGTTGCAAATTTTACAATGTTAAACGACAGAAAAAAATGAGATTCATCCAGGGCCCCCAAAATGAAACCTGTAAACATGGGGGGTCCCGACTTGGAAACTTGTTGGTCATTCCCCGCTGCAAGTGCCATGAAAAATTTTCATTTGTATTCATTTTACCAACGAATAAAGTCCAAGGCCCCCAACCAATTACCTGGGACACCAGTTCGCATACTTTTAGTGGGGCCCCCAGATTGGCTTTATCACGGGCTTTCGCTGTTGCAAATTCTAAAATGTTAAACAACAGAAAAAAATGAGATTCATCCAGGCCCCCAAAATGAAACGGTCATCTGACTCGGAGCTTGTCATACATCCCCCCTGTGAGTGTCATGGCAAATGTTCATTTGTATTCATTTTACCAACGAATAAATTCCAGCCGCCCCCCCCCCTCTCAGTTGCCCGTGACCAAATTCGCAAATTTTATGGGGTCCCCAGACTGGATATATCTTGGGCTTCCGCTATCGCAAATTTTTCAATGTTAAAGCAGCAAGAAAACAACGAGATCCATCAAGGGCCCTGGAAATCAAACCTTTTAACTTCCCCATTAAGGTATACGTGTAATCCCCCGGGTACCCCGACCCTGTGTGTTGGGAGCACTGGTGTTATATGTATATTATACCTCTCGACATGCCCCCCCCCCCCACAAGGACAGGGCTGACAGGGGCCGGAACGATTCTTATCACTTTTTGATTTTTCACACTATAAATTAACCATGGAGAGCCCCTGAAAAGCTGGTTTGGGGGCTCGCCATCTATTCCAGTCTAGGCGCCCTGCTGTAGGATGTGGGAGCCTCTTCGTAAATGCACGTAACTTGGTCCCGATGGGCCAAATGGGTCCCGAATATGCTAGAGTTAAATGAATACTTGACCCAAAATCGTAACCGATTTCCGTAACAGAAAAACATAACAGATTTCCGCCACTCAAAAAACGTCACCCATTTCCGTAACATAAAATCGTCACTAATTTCGGTTGCTTAGAAACAGGCACTTTTCGAGTTTGTGTTTTATATTATAGAGTAGATATACATACATTGAGTTCATGTGTGTTTTCTTTCTTTGCCTTCCCCCCTACCCTGGAAAACGTTGAAATGACGTTCATGGAAAAATCTCTACAAATTTTTCTGTTGAAATTCTAAGAACATGTTCAGTATTGAGTAGAAAATTAGTGTCAACCAGCAATTCTCAACCTTTTTTCTGAGTCACGGAGCCCTTTTTAGTATATAATTTCTACGACGGAGCCCCGTACGCTACGTTTTTTTTTTTCATTTGGTCATAAAATTTACTGGTTCATTTTACTTTCATCGAGTGAACGCGGAGCCCCCCTCAACCAGTGCACGTGGAGCACTGGTTGAGAACCGCTGGTATAGACAGTACATAGTTTTCTTTGTAAAAGATTTTTGATGTCTTTGTGGGGAAGAAATGATTTTTCCGCTCCAGCGACTGCATAATGATTTATAGGGGTATATAACTTATGATTTTTTAGTGGTTTTCCAGTTTCCGACAAAAATTTGCCACCCTTTACATTTTGCAGCCCAGGGCAAAGGCGTGGGCATGAAAAACATTGAGAGGGCTGAAAGTTGCCAGTCGTTCCGTGGTGAGCCTCGAGCCCGTATGTAGAAGGGTGCAGTGCCTTATTTATTCACTAATTGGGGAAGGGGGTTCTCAGCCCCCTAACACAAAATTTATTGGGGGGTTGAAATAGCCCCCCCCCCCCCGCCATGTTCTGGTGCCTATGTCCCATGGCAGTATGTTTGTTATTAAAAACTATTCAGGGACAATTGAAAAGATGAAATTTAAGGGATGGAATTTGCGCCCCTTCTGATACTACGCCCGGGAAACCACACCCCCTCCCGCTCCCTTCCTAGTTGCAGCACTGTTCGTTCGTCAGAAGGAAGTTCTGTTGCACATAGTGTAGCTTTCCATGCAAAAAGCGCAATGGGATGGGCGGAAATTTGCGAAATATCTATGCTATCTCGTAGTCCCAGTAAGATTTTGAAAAATATTCACGTCTAAAAAAATGACGGGGGTAATTAATCCGTAAAATGCCACCACAACAATCGTCAAACTTTTAAATTAGGATAGATTGGGTTAAGCACAACGGGAATCGAAAAGAAGAGAGAGCGCCAAAAGTGGAAAAAAATCCGAAATGCTCCCTCCAAACGAAATGGGTGGTGATGATGATGATCCCCCCTCAGAAGTTCTCTTTTTTTTCCAAGAGAGTGAGGAGAAAAAAGAAGGGGAGAAAACTGACCAATCCCCAAATAGCGTCTGATTTTACCTCGCGATGAAAACAAACCGGCTTGAAAGAATCGCGTACCTCTTGAGCCGCCTCTTTCTCCTCCTCGTCTCGCTGCCCGAGTATGTGAGGCGCAGAACAAAACAGTACATTTGTTTTCGCCGCTATTTCGTACCTCTCCGCTCACATCCCCAGTATGTGTTCGGCCTTAGTGATTTAACGGGTGTCTGGAAGAATATGGTGGACACATGTTGCACACGTCTCCCGAAATTTCGTACCGCATCATATTTTACCTTCCACAGAAACAAATTCTGCTCTAACTGTTCCAGGGCCATGGTCCCCACATCTTGGAGCAGGGCCCCTAGGCTGGGATCTTTTGTCAGCCCACCTTTGTGGGGGCCATGTCCAGGGCAAGTTGAAAGTGCATTAAGCAGTGATTACAACCTTGAAATGAGATTCCTTTAACAGAAATTGTATAGAAAACACCAAAAAAATCAGTACAGTCGAATCCCGTTATAACGAACGCCAAGACACCGGAGGAATCACTTCGTTAAAACGAAGTTTCGTTATAAAGGGATTCCAGATTACCTAGCATTGTTCCGGTGTAAACTTATTTGGAGGATTAGAAAAGTGTTCGTTATAAAACAAAATTTTCGCTGTAACGGTATGCGTTAAAACGGGATTCGACTGCACGTGAGCCCTTCTACCAGACACATCATCCGACTTGGCCAACCATTTCAAAACTGCAGCTCTGGTCCGGGCCCCCACATCCTGGAGCAGGGCTCTAGGATGGGATCTTTTGCGGGCCCCCTTTATGATGAATTTACAGCGTGAAAAAGCAAAAAATTGTCCCGGACCCCATCTCCGTGGGGCCAGGGAGAGTGGAGCCTTGTCAGCCCACCCCTTGTGGGGGGTCATGGCTCTGGTATCGGTAATACCCCTAAGCCACGAGTAATACGGGCTACACTGTTGTGGTAATATGAACAGACCTTCCGCTCACAAAATGTCTAAAGGTTGAGAACTGTGTGCATTTTATAGTGCAGTGATTCCCAACGTGGGCGATGGAAAGTGCCAGGGAGGGGGCGGTAGAAGCTACGGGTATACCATAGGATCCTATGGGTTAGATTGCGTTGGGGGAAAAAATTTCTGAAGGGGGCGACGGGACAAAAAAAGGTTGGGAAACTATATCGCAGTGAATAATGACTAGTCGAATCCCGTTATAACGAACGCCAAGAGACCGGAGGAGTCACTTCGTTAAAACGGAATTTCGTTATAAAGGAATTCCAGGTTACCTTAGTATTGTTTCGATGTAAACTTATTTGGGGGATTAGAAAAGTGTTCGTTAAAACGAGATTTTCGCTATAACGGGATTCGACTGTTTATGCAATAAACTCTCATAATTCTGCACCGATATTCTAACTCAATAACGAAGGAGCAATTGAGTTTTTCATTTGTGAAGTCCTTAAGCTAAGCAGGGTATGAAAAAAATTCTTTTGATAAAATTTTACTGCTAATCAACTGAAACAAATTCGATTACGAATATAGGGTGACCATACGTCCCGTATTTCCTGACTTTTTGGCAAACGTGTCGCGTTTTTTTACACGAAGCCTACCTACTACACCTTTATTGAAGTCAAAGATCGAAATTATTTTTCAACTTAATTATATATTATGTTATAACTATAAATAAGAATATTAATCTCCTACACACATTGTCTTGATGGAAGCTTTATTTTATGGAAATTAGTTTTAATCCACGGCAATTTGCAGAGTAATGGCTTCATTTTCCTCCATTGATTCTTCCGTAATTTGAGTAACATTCGGCAACCTTGTTCACTTTTTTTGGCGATGTCCCGTATTTGAAATCTAATTTCCAGTATTTCTTCCGATTCGCTCAGCGCGACACGCCGTACACTCACCAGTAAAGAAAAGCAGCATGAGTTTTCCTACAGAGCGCAATACGGTTCACGACAGCGCTTTACGTCGGGCGTGATTGGCCGACTGCTTCTGGAGTCAAATGCGTCGCGGTTTTGCCAATATTCTCTTCACTCTTTCCTTTTCGTTCCCTCAAACCGGAGCATGCAGACGACAGTAGCTGATGCCAAAGCCATATACAGAAGTGCCAACTTTTGGAATCCGGAGATTCTCCCGATTGTGTATAGAAATTGGTCTAGAAATGTCTGCCAAACAAAGGAGATAATTTTAGTAGTCATTAGCAAATAATTGTTTAAGGCAGTGGCAATTGAGAACACTATCATGGGAAATTCTGTTCTGGATGCGGGAAATCTACTGGACTTTGTGACCAAGGATCTCCAGAAACGCACTGTCATGACCAATAGTCACTAATATTTGATGGTTACAACTATATATTAGCCAAGGAACATGGTTGTTTCTATAACAATTTAATATGCACTACTTGCGACTTAAGTTTCTCTTGCCACACTGGTTGAGAAATTTTAAGCTGGACACAGCCCCATTATTCTCTTCGCCCAGCCTTCGTATCTCAAGCATTAGCCAATCATGCCCAATGATTGGTAATTACACTTGAACGCATGTACAGCCTAACAAAACCAATTTTGGGACAAGCTAAGAGTATAAGGTCCTGGTAGAGGCCATAATTGACATGTTACGAGACAAGATGGCGACCATTATACAATGCTGCTCGAAAACAGCAAGACTAGTCCCAATAAAGGAACATTAGCCAGAATAAAGCCACCTTATACCACAACAGGAAAGAAACATTTGCAAATGACTGATCAAGGATTGACACACAAGTAACCTAGTCTAATTAACATACCTATTAACCCATCGTTACCTAAAATTTTGGATTTAAAGTCCCAATAACAAAACCCAATCCAAATGAAAGATGTTATACAACTAACGTTTAAGTGCAGATACCTATTACAATATGCTAATCCTAATTAGAAATACACAAAAATAGACGAGACGTTTAAGAAGTACCGTTTCAATTGTTTTTAATTCAGCTCCGTAGAAAGTAGGAAATGTTTGGAAGTACAATTTTTTTTTCTTCAATTTTTTCAAAATTTAGTAATACTGCAGTCGTACAAAACAGAACAAAAATGGAATTCCTGATAAGAAAAAGTAACAAAAACTTACTATATGCAAAATAAAACATGGAATTCTGGCATAGTACCATCTTAAATAAATCAAAAAAGGAAAATTTTACAAAGAAAAAAAATATAAAGTCACTATAAAGTTTATTGGTTTAGAAGCACTTGCGATGCACAATTGACGGACCAGACTCGTCGTACTCTTGCTTCGAAATCCACATCTGCTGGAAGGTCGACAGAGATGCTAAGATTGATCCTCCGATCCAGACGGAGTACTTCCTCTCGGGAGGAGCGATGATCTTGATCTTCATGGTGCTTGGAGCTAGGGCTGTGATCTCCTTCTGCATGCGGTCAGCGATGCCGGGATACATGGTGGTGCCTCCGGACAAGACAGTGTTGGCATACAGATCCTTACGGATGTCGACGTCACATTTCATGATAGAGTTGTAGGTTGTCTCGTGGATGCCGCAGGATTCCATACCCAGGAAAGACGGCTGGAAGAGGGCCTCAGGACAACGGAACCTCTCGTTTCCGATGGTGATGACTTGGCCGTCTGGCAACTCGTAGGATTTCTCAAGGGAGGAGGATGAAGCAGCAGTTGCCATCTCCTGCTCGAAGTCAAGGGCGACATAGCAAAGTTTCTCCTTGATGTCCCTGACAATTTCTCTTTCAGCTGTAAAGATAAAAATATTCTTTAGGATCTAACAAAGGCTTACCATAAGTCTTGATAATTTGACAGACAGGACAAAATCTGAAAACTCAGACTTACAGAACTATATACACAACTATTTTGTTCAGAATGAGATTACAACCATTACATACTAATATGGTTATTTAGGAACTAAAAATGTCAGGGTTGTCAAACTGTGATAAAGGCAAAAAATAAACACCAGAAAATTACAAGCTATGTAGAAACAGCATTATCAGCTGGCAACTGAAAATGAAGTGATCATTTTCTCAATATTGCAAACGGGTGGAAGGAAATTGTCTATTGCCAATGTCTAAAAACTTCTGGTAATATTGATCGTTGCATGGCACGATACAGAGACAAGCACTGTTAACTAACCAGCATAGTCTAGTTTGTGTTAAGTTTCAGTAGACAAGAAAGTAAAAAGATATACAATGTTTTGTATATGATGCTTTTGTGTATGGCAACAGAATGACATTGTCACAGTCATAAAAACAAGCAGTGCAGACTTGCCTAGAAACAATTTATACAAGGTAAATGACTAATGCAATTTGTACCAATAGAATTGGATTGCCAATATCGCATTAAACTCAAGTCAGACTAATTGAAATTAGTCAATTTTATGTGCATTAGTTTTTGTAAACCAATTTATATGCAGACCAGATTTGTTTATTAAATACCTTACCAATAATGCAAAGTACCTATAAAAAATTATACAGAACTTTGGATGTTTGAAAATTATTAGACTGGTAGTTAAGAGTCCAGTTATATTAAAGTAACCATGAAAGACGAGAACTTACCAGTGGTTGTGAATGAATAACCACGCTCAGTAAGGATCTTCATCAAGTAATCCGTCAGATCTCGGCCAGCCAAGTCAAGACGAAGAATGGCATGAGGCAGCGCGTATCCTTCATAGATTGGTACAGTGTGGGAGACGCCATCTCCAGAATCAAGAACTATACCAGTGGTTCTACCAGAGGCATACAGAGACAGCACGGCTTGGATGGCAACGTACATAGCTGGAGTGTTGAAAGTCTCAAACATGATCTGGGTCATCTTTTCCCTGAAGAGAAAAAAATATTACTATATTAAAGACTTAACAAGATATCTAAGAAAAAGTTAGCCGAGTTTATAGACATTATCCAATAACACTGTTGAAATAGAAATTCATTATGCCAAAATTTTACCTGTTGGCTTTAGGATTTAAAGGAGCTTCGGTGAGCAGAACGGGATGTTCTTCAGGGGCAACTCTCAATTCGTTGTAGAAGGTATGATGCCATATCTTTTCCATATCATCCCAGTTGGTAACGATACCATGTTCAATTGGATATTTCAAGGTAAGGATACCTCTCTTGCTCTGGGCTTCATCACCTACGTAACTGTCTTTCTGTCCCATGCCTACCATGACGCCCTATAATACAAGTAATATCCACAAGTTAATTTGTAGTTAGGTGTGCATGACCAACAATATAAATTTGATCATTGGAAACGAAATTTGAGGAGTCTTGTCTTACCTGATGACGGGGACGTCCAACAATAGACGGGAACACTGCCCTGGGTGCATCATCACCGGCAAAGCCAGCCTTGCACATACCAGATCCATTATCAACAACGAGTGCAGCAACATCATCATCTGCCATTTTGAAGATTTAGTCTACAATACAGAAAATCTAATTAACACTAAACAAACATTAAACTGAAGATATTTAAAAACAGATTTGTATCAACACTATTTGAAATGCTATATAATTCTCTTCCCTAACTGTTATAAAAACTTGATAATCCAGATTGCCAAGACAAGCATAGTGATGTCAGGTTAATGTAATTTTTAGATAGATTCTAGGCGACGCTAGAAATGCTGGCTATTTCAAATATTATGAAAAATACAAAGTGCTGTTACATTAGGATTACATTTCTATCAGGTTGCACGTTTCTTATAACTTCTGCATATGAAATGTTTCTTAACGACACTGGAAACAAAAGGCAGTCAAATCCCGTTATAACGACGGACTCCGAGAGACTGCAGAAATCATTTTGTTAACGAAATTTCATTAAAGGAACTGGGTTTTTGTATTAATATGTAAACTTGCATGGGAGGGGGGGGAAGGATTAGAAAAATATTTGTTAAAGATTTGCTATAACAGTATTAAAAAACTGGATTCACCTGTAGATTTTAAAGAGCGATATCAATCCGAGTGCAAGATTTTATTTTTTTAAGAGTCCAGGTTTTCTTTATACCGAGAATATTTGTAATGTTTGTTTCTGCTTCTATTGTTTTCTATGCTGGTTTATTTTGTGTCCGTAGTCAGTCACGGTAATTTTTCCTCGGGTCGGACATGTTTGGTGCCAAAAAGTTACCATGGGATCATTGTATTTGTTCCAAACATTTTAACCATCATAAATATTAATGAAACAACTAACCTGGACAAATTACTCGCGAACGTATAAAAATATCAATTTGATACAAAACGTTTTGTTTTTAAACGATCGTAAATGACGAATTTTTATCAGCTGTCTGACAAAAATATCTGGAATGAATTTTATATACAGTCAAACCTCGTTAATGAGTCACTCTTGGGAGAGCAAAAATGCTACTTAGTAGACTAGACTTGTTAAACGGAATAAGCCATAGCTGTGCCAATTCCTGCCAGAGGACAATTGGAACTTCCAAAAAGTGAACCAGTAAGCGGAACGACGTGTTAAGCAGGTGACGCACAAACAAGGTTTGACTATTCTATTAAATGAGTAGCATGCAGAAAATTCTTGGTGCCAATCAATATGGATTTTTTAGTTATTATGGAGACTAGTTAAGTCATAGCCCGTATTAGTTTATTTATACCAGTTTAAAAAATAAAGACAAATTTGATATTTAATACAAATTCAAAAACAGTTAGATATGTTAACATTAAATATTTTTCCTTCAACAAAGTTTAAAATATATTCTTCAAACTAATCCAAGGCTTATGCTAGTAAGCACTTATATATAATTTCTAATAATCTTAGTATTTTGATTGATCAATATAAAATTAGGCTCTGAATGTTTCAACCATTATCTAGGATTTGTTGACACCTTTAGAGTAAAATCTTTGCATCTGATCTGACCAAAAAGTCAATTATAAAAATCAGCATTTTAAATCATTAGTGGTCAGACAGCCGATCAAATCTAGTCCAACCACGAGATAAATTTTTCTGCGTCATATCACGTCGGATGATTTTATTCAATTTTTTGGTAAAACGATGGCACAGAAAAGTTCAGTGACAGCTTTCACGAATGGCATGTCCTAGGATAAAATAGAATCGTTTGAAATGACATGACGTGCCGTAGCCAAATCTCATCTCATGATAGGACTAATTGGACCACAGAAAAAAATTATGGTGGGTCCGCGGGACTAGAGCAGCAAAAACTTTGGGGGGCCCCCCTTCCAATTGTTTGGTGCATCAACGATTCTCCTAATCTCTCCATGATCAAGAGATCGTGGAAGAATAAGTGAATTAAAAATTTCAAGTGCCAATAAGCGGTTCTTAGTTGCGATTACTAAATTAAAGTCGAATGACAATTCTATACGAAAGCCATAATGAGCAAAATCACTGGACAAGATACCGATATGAATAATCAATGTGCTAGTCATAACTAAATACAAGTACGGACCTAGCACTACCATCCAAGTATCAAAGATTGCATACCGAGTCTAATCCAAACAGCACAACAGGTGGTTCAATATATTTTCAAAAAGTCAAAGCGATTATCGGGGATTGAACAAGCAGCTCAAATAACTGCTTCTAAAATTTTAATTAAAAAAACAAAAGATTCGAGCCACCAACACACTTCGAGAACACAACTCAAAAATCGAAGTTGAATACCAAAGCACAGCACCACATCCAATGTGGGGGACAAGCTACTTACCAGCCTACAAAGCCACGAAAGGAGAAGAATGAAATGCTCAAACAAAACAGTTTCCAATCTCTTTTAAAAAGAATCCACAAAGAGAAAGAAAATGAGAGCACCACTTAAAGTCATGTCACTACCATCCTTTAAAAAAAAAAAAAAAAAAAAAAGGGAAAAAAATAGGTTTGAGTATGAATTAGGGGAGAGGGGGGGAAGAACCCTCATTTACATATTCGATAAGCATCCATGGCCTTGAGCCTGGGGGCAACAAAATGATGAATCTCCCGAATCGCTTGGGTGAACAATCGGGTCGAACGTCCATAAATAGAAATATATATTCTTTTGACATCGATCCGATCTTCCCCCCCCCCTCTTCGCCTCATTTTCGTCAATAAATACCGCGTCAAAAACTTACCGATAGATCGGAGGGGCTCGAGACACCGAAAACGAATCCACAATGAGATCCTTTAAATTAAAACAATTCGGTCCAGACGAGTTCGGTCCTCTAACGGAAATCGGTAGCCAGTCCTATAGATATAACCCGATAGAGACTTCACAGACGAGATTCGTAAAAATCTCAACGGGAATACTACGAAGATCTAAAATCCAGACGACGAAATACGATTTTTAAAAAATATTCCAAGCGAAAGGATAGAGACTCGTATTCTCAAATAATCAGACTTTATAGAGACCACCTCTGGGGAGGAAGTTTAAATGTCCAATTAAGATTCAGACGACACATTTACATTCAATAACTTACGCAAGTCCTCAATTAGCAGAAAATATTCGGCAAGCCCCAATATTAAAAATAATCCCATAGAGACTTCGATCAAGAAAATCCGCCCCAACAAAAAGCCAGAACGGGAATGTCTGGAGTAAGCGTCCCTGCCTCCCAGACAATTTTATTGACCCACCCACCGCCGCCATCTTTGCTAGACAATCAGCACAATAGACGTATCGAGATCGGCACGGGTCACTAACCGAAAAAAAAATCCAGACGACATTCTCAGCACAGAAAAATCCTCAATAATATCAATATCCTTCATTTATATACTAAAAATCATTCAAATAAGAAAAATCCGTTAGAACATTCATCACTTACAAAAAAAAAACCCACTACAAATTTATATATCCAACGAATTTTGATTAGATAAACGATCGAGATTTATATACGTTAAAAATTTAGACTTTAGATTTAGTTTTAATAGATTGAAAAGAAACAAGATCACGAATTGCATTGGAAATTTAAATATTCAGGATAGAGGGGGAAAAAAAAAAATTTACGATTTACACGAATGTTATTGAATTGTTAGGGAACAAATATTACAATTACGGATTTAAATTTAGATTAAAATTGTGGATTCATACTAGAAATTACGAATTTCCCGATTTGAGTGACACCTCCCATTATACAGGTACGTGTCAGTTCCCCACAAAAACTCAAAAATTATTCAATAGATAATGGTATTTAAAAATGATATTACAATTATCAAATCTTATTGAGATATAAGAACTCAATAACATCGGTGAAAACTTTACTAAAATAATATTCAATAAGTAAACCTCACCTAATAAGTTATTACAAACGAAACGGAGCACAGTGGTGATACGCCCAACTCAGAACAGACCGGCGACCGAAATGGACGTGATCAAACTGAGGGAGGTGGAGCAACGAGGCAACAGGTAGTCGAAACACGGGGGGTGGAAGGTTTATATAAAGATGGGGTGAGAGAGAGCTGCTCCTCTATTACGTCGACGCAGACGACAGCGGCGTCTCTTTTGCATACGCTATCGCGATACGGGGAAAATATATATATACATATCCCTCTCTCATACATAAAAATCCGAATTAGTCACAGACGGCTCACCAATCGGAACACACGCCCTCCCTGTAGAAATTGAATCGACTCGTCCAAGTTTCATCATTGCCATATATGGTAAAGTAAAAAATTCTAGCCCTCTGATTGGCTGTCGAGGCATTAACCGGTGGTTTGCCGGTTTTGGTTAAAAAAAAGAAGAGGGGATTCCGCCGCGTGACGTAGGCCATTTTCATGAGTGGAAATACTACGTAAGCCATTTTCGGTTGAAGGCCTATTTTTTTTTTTTTGTCGTTGCACCCATTTCCTTTCCTCGCGTTTGGACCTTGGTAAAAATATGGTAAATAAGAAAGAGAAACACCGCTAAAGATCTTGAAGAGTTCTCCCTTAATCCTTTTTTTTTTACCGAAACACGGTCAATAATTCATGGACAAGTGTGGCCGCGTTTTTATTTTTAAAAAAAGCACAAATCGAAGTTATAATTGCTAGCTACTTAAAAAGAAAGGGGTTGATCTTAATAATTTTCGGGTGAGAACTTCTTTGCATCCATTTAAAGAAACATTCCGTCAAATCTGTTGTTGGAACAGACGAGACGTTCTGATACAGTTTCTTTTCACACCGGAAAGAACGGTTAAGAAGACCTGCGAGAAAAGGGGAGGTTGGCTGTAGCTTATATGGTTATGAGTTTTATTTTCTGTTTTTGCTGTAACGATTAAAGCAGATGCATTGCTGGAAATGCAACTGTTTTGTGATTTGAAACTTTAAATAGCCTTTGGTCATGTGATTGGCTCGTTAAGTTCGTCAAATGGTCAATGAAAATGAAGACTATATCCGAAGTTTTCGTAACCGTGTATGCCATTTTACCAATTGAAAAACTAAAGTGATTGATTATCCAGATTTTCGAATTGACTTTATTTTTTTCGTTTGTGTGAAATATTGAAACTTTCTGCACCAACACAACTAGTAATTGGTGTTATGGGGATAGTACCGTAAAAATAAAGTAGAGGTGAGCTAAGGAGAGAAGTTAGGACGGGTGTTGGTTAACTTTCTGTGACTAAAATTTCACGGTCATCTTTGAGTCTTCATTAATTCCCTAAAGCTTATCGGCTGGACCGTCTTAAGAGCATCGTGGGCCCCCGGGCCAAGTAGCTTTTTCTGAGGCCCTATCTGGTAAATTCCAGAAAATTTCAATTGGATCTCATTTTTGTGATCTATAAATTCTAAGATTAACTCACCAAACCACTCGGCTGTCAGTTTCCACAATGATCTACACCAATTTACTACAATTTACTACTAGCCACTCCTGTGTGGGTGCATGTACGATATATACATACGAGATACATGTATGGTTGAATAGAAGTAATACTTTCATCAAAGGGGTCATTCCCGATTTCTAGCTTTGGATATTCTATAATGAAATACGGGGTTCAAGAGGGTGGACCAGACCAGTATTATACCAGGGGTCTGTCCAGCTGAAATTTGGGTCCATTTTCCTGACCCTTCACAAAATTCTGGGTCTGGAAAAAGGACCCCTCACAAAATACAAATTAATGAAATCATAAATTTAGTCTTTCCTTTCTTTTGTGATTAATTAACTAGAATAGTGTTAACTAACAATAGTATTTTGCTTCCCACAAAATTACTTACTTTTGAAAAAAATTAACGATCTTGTTCGCAAAAATAAGGAAAATTTTCACAAAAACAGAGCCCTACAAAAAAAAAGTCTGGACAGACCCCGTCCCAAAATTCTCTCAAATAAAGGGGGGATCAACTTTTTTTCCCTTTTTCAATGGTAGGTTTCATTTCTTTATTATAGGACATTCCTCCCACTCCCCCCTCCCATCCTGCAGCAGGGGCTCCTAAGCTAGGACCTTTGGAGGGCTCAAGACCAGATTTTTCACGGACCCTCCTGTACAGCGACAAAACAAAACAAAAATTAAGAAATATCGTGGGTCCCTGCCATTCTCACCCTTGTTGAGTTCATGCGAATGGTCCGGACATTGAGGTTCCGTGCTGTGTACCTCGTAAATTGCCGCACTGTAAATGATAGTACTTCAGTGCTGTCAACTACAAATTAGATCCAACTTATCCAAAATTTTGTTGGAGGAAAAAGAAGTCTTTCCTATCGTCGTCATCTCTTCTTTCTTTCTTTCTCTCTCTCTCTCTCGTTGCAAAGAAAGCATTGATGTCGAAAGGCATTGTTGGGGTAATAATATATTTCTCAAAAAACATTGTTAAGAAATTATATTCTCACCGAGGAGAAAAATTTAAGAATATTTGAGAAAACTGTTTGAGATTTCATTTTTCATCGTTATAGTGAGCATTGCTGGAAAACAAAAGCCACAAGATGCATTATTAAAATTTCATTCCAATCGGGGGGTTTTATTTAGAGAGTACCTCTCCCTCTTTCTTTCAGAAGCATTGTTATGAAATACCAACACCGCGTTAATTGCCGTGGGTATGTGCTTTGTTGGGAAACCACTGATAAAGATAATTTTGTTGCGAAACTATTATTATTTGCTGTCGACAATAGGATTGTTGAGAACTACTGTTAATTGCTGTCGACACCCCCCCCCCCGTTCGAAGAGCCTGTATCCACCTATGATTACAATACTGTTATCAAGAGCCCTATCAGAAAACCGTTATAGTCCACAGCATTGTTAGGTAACTACTGCTGACGAGACGAGTGTCGGGAAACTATTTTTGTGAAAAGTTTTGTTAGAAAGCCACTGCTGATGAGATCGTTGTTGAAAGCTACTGTTGAGAAACCACTGTTAGGAAACTACTGAACTGATGACTGAATGTTGTTCTGAGCTAATGTCGACGAGAGCATTGTTAATAAACCACTGTTGACGGAAGCATTGTTGATAAACCACTGTTGACGGAAGCATTGTTGATAAACTAACGATGACGAGATCATTGTTGATAAACTAACGATGACGAGATCATTGTTGAAAAACTACAGTTGCTGAGATCATTGTTGAAAAACTAAGTTGCTGAGATCATTGTTGAAAAACTAAGTTGCTGAGATCATTGTTGAAAAACTACAGTTGCTGAGATCATTGTTGAAAAACTACAGTTGCTGAGATCATTGTTGAAAAACTACAGTTGCTGAGATCATTGTTGAAAAACTACAGTTGCTGAGATCATTGTTGAAAAACTACAGTTGCTGAGATCATTGTTGAAAAACTACAGTTGCTGAGATCATTGTTGAAAAACTACAGTTGCTGAGATCATTGTTGAAAAACTACAGTTGCTGAGATCATTGTTGAAAAACATTGGAGATCATTGTTGGTAAATTTTCTTTGTCGAGATCATTTTAAAAACCAGTTTTCGAGAGCATTGCTTGGAAACTAGTGTGGCAAAGTTTTCAAGAAGAAACTTGAGGCAACTTTTGTGGAAAGGATTTAAGAAACCTTATTTTAACGAAAGCATATTGTTTGGAAATACTGCTGTTGTGAACATTTTTAGTAAATGACTGCCGATGAAAAAGAATTGTTGGAAAACTATTGTTTTTTTCGTGCTACAGAAAAAATTTTAAGTTCATTCCACTAATGAAATTAAAATTTTTTGGAAATTACTATTGTGAAAAGCATTGTTGGAAAAATTACTGAGGGTGAAGAAGAGAGCACTGCTGGAAAACACTGCTAACTGGTGTCGGCGATAGTATTGATTAGAAAATACTGTCAAGGATAGCTTTGTTGGAGACTACTGATCAGTTTGAAACTACTGACATTGTTGGTAAACTACTGTTAACTGATGTTGATGAAACAACATTGTTAGGAAACTAGTTCTCACGTGACCATTTCGAAGGAATTATTGTCATCAAGAGCAGTATTAGAAAACTACTATCGTCCACAGAATTGTTAGGAAACTACTGCTGACGAGACGAGTGACGGGACTAGTTTTGCCAAAAGCTTTGTTAGAAAATCACTGTTAACGAGATTGTTGTTTAAAACTGCTGTTGAGAAACTAATTGATAACTGATGATACAATGTTGTTCCGAGCTAATGTTGACGAGAGCATTGTTGATAAAACCACTGTTGACAGACCCTTGTTGTAAAACTGCAGTTGTTAAGATCGTTATTGGGAAACTACAGTTGTCAAGATTATTGTTGGTAAACTTTCGTTGTCAAGATCATTTCAAAACCATTGTTGTCGAGAGCATTGTTTGGAAGCTAGGCGTGGTAAAGTTATCAAGAGAAAACGTTTTTAGGAGCATTTTTGAGAAACTCATTTTGGCGATTATTGTAGAATTATTGTAGTAAAAAGTTTTGTTGAAAAATTTATTTTGTCGGGAAACTACCAACGAGGCGAGCATTGATAAAAAAGAGAGAGAGAGAGAAAACTATTGTCAACTGCTGTTGACGAGATAATTTTTGTAACACTCATTTTTGAAGATTGTTGGGGAATACTGTTGGGAAAAGTTTTGTTGGGAAATTGATGTTGATGAGAGCATTGTTGGAAATTGATGTTAATTGTTGTTAATGAGAGCATTGTTAGGAAACTCGATTCTGACGATTGCTTGGGAATTACTATTGTGGACAGTATTGTTGCGTTGCAATGCTACTGGTACAAAGAATTTCTTTAAAATTATTACATAGGCTTTCGTTTTTTACACTTTTTTGGAAAGTTACCGTTGTGAAGAATATAGGTTTATATTGGGAAACTACTGAGGAAGAGAGCATTGTTACGAAACTACTTTTGAAGAGAGAATCGTTAGGAACAGAGACGCTACTTGGGAAATGGGAGGGAGAGAGCAGGTGGGACTGGTGGCCCGGGCGCTGGACTAGAGGGGGCGCCGAATTCACCATTAAACTTAACTGCTCTTTCTACATTACACGGGGCGCTAAAATATGTGCTTGTTCCGGCTTACTAATGCAGTTGCTAAATGTAGATGTTGTTTACCTTGATTTCCAGAAGGCATTCGATCGGGTCCAACATGGTAAACTCTTGAAGTGTTTACACGAGATTGGAATTGGGGGCAACTTGCTGAATTGGATAGAATCGTGGTTAACAGATAGGTCGCAACGAGTTATGGTGAACGGGGAATTCTCTGGTTGGACAGACATCACAAGTGGAGTTTCTCAAGGAAGTGTCCTTGGCCCCCATACTTTTTTCACTTTTTATCGATAAACTCGATCAGGGTATCGATGGGATAACTAGCAAATTCGCAGATGATGTGAAGCTAATGGGGGTAATCGGGAATCAAAGCGATAGGGAGTCGCTCCAGACCAGTGTAAACAGGATTGCAGAATGGGCAAATGAATGGAGCATGACGTTTAGCGTTGATAAGTGCATGGTAGCTCATTTTGGTTCGAGCAACCCACGGTTCTCTTACGAGTTGAATGGTGTCACTATCCCGGATGCAACTAGGGTCACCGATTTGGGAATTCTCATTGACGAGCGAATCGACTGCTTTTACAAGGGGACACCAGTATCGACTGGTAAGGGACAATGCAAGGTTATGGTGTCGCAGGGAATTTTTCTCTAATAGGGTTGTCAATAAATGGAATAGCTTACCCCCGGAGGTAGTAAATTGTAACACAATTGACACGTTTAAAAAGAAGTATGATAAACATGTTGGGGTAAATCGAGAATCTATCCATACTTAGAATAAGACAACCATAAGTATTCTTTATGGGCGTTGTATAATATTTTATCATGTGTATATATTGTTTATAATGTTTCTAATTACATTTTTAATTGGGTGGCTTTATTT
Organism: Pholcus phalangioides; assembly: GCF_987345545.1. Taxonomy (NCBI): domain Eukaryota; kingdom Metazoa; phylum Arthropoda; class Arachnida; order Araneae; family Pholcidae; genus Pholcus; species Pholcus phalangioides. The sequence continues at coordinate 7,066,851 of NW_028301613.1, read as the reverse complement.
TTGAAATATGTGACATCCATATTTGTTATGGGCATCTTTTTCTCAGCCACCTCGCTGGGCATTTTGCCTGTTGTGGTGTTATATTTGTATTTGTATACAAAGTTCCTTGTCGCGGCCCTGGTTAGATAACCACCGTTACTTACTGTTGGCGAGAGAATTTTTAAGAAACTCGTTCGCCGATTGTTGTAGAATTACTGTAGTGGGAATATTGTTGGAGGATTACTGTTGTGGAATGCATTGTTAGGAATCTACTGATGCGACAAGCATTGATGAAAAAACTATTGTCAGTTGCTGTTAACGAAAGATTTTTAGGACTGATTTCGACGATTGTTGGAGAATTGTTCCTGCAAATAGTATTGTTGGGGAAACTATGGTAGTGAAAAGCATGGCTGGGAAACTACTGTTGTGAAAAGTATTGTTAGGAAAACTACTGTTGTGGAAAGCATTGTTGGGGAAACTACTGTTGTGAAAAACATTGTTGGATAACTACAGTTGTGAAAAACATTGTTGGAAAACTACTGTTGTGAAAAGTATTGTTGGATAACTACAGTTGTGAAAAGTATTGTTGGAAAACTACTGTTGTGAAAGCACTGTTGGAAAACTACTGTTGTGAAAAGCATTGTTGGAAAACTACTAGTTGAGGAGAGCGTTGTTAGGAAATCAATGTGTCAATTTATGGAGACGAGAACATTGTTGGGAAATTACTTTTACCTTCTGTTGACAAGAGCATTGTTAGGATAATAACATTGACTGCTGTTGACAAGAGCATTGCAAGGAAACTACTGTCGACTGCTGTTTACGGGAGCATTGTTAGGAAACTCATTCTGACAGTTGTTAAGAATTGCTGTTGTGAAAAAAATAGTTGAGAAATTTATTTTTTGACGATTGTTATAGGAGTTACTGTTGTGATGATGTAGGGAAGCTACTGATGAGACGAAAATTGTTAGACAATTACTGCTAATCACTGCCGTAACATTGCTACTGGAACCATTGTTAACAATAGTGAAAGGGGAAACGAAACATTTTTCGTGAAAAGAAACAAAACAATGTTTCGAGATTCTTCTTTGTCTTTGCCGAAGGGTACCTAAGGGTTGACCTCAACAAATTATCAATCAAGAATCAAACCTTGAACCTTTACTATCAAAAATAGACAGCAACAAACAAAATTCGATAACAATGCTATCATATCTTATGAACACAGATAGATATCACCCAAAGAAAGAAGTGGGGGGTGTGAACGCGTTAACGGAACAGAGCCTTTATCACACACACATTCGTACACACCCCCACCGCAAAATTTCCCAAAAACACCTGAAATAAAAGTGAGCCATCGACCCCAGTGTCCATTTCAGACCATGACGTCACAAAAGAGACGAGTCATCATCATCCCAATGACTTCTGGGAGGCCGTAAAAACGTATAATTTACACCAGGACGGGGAGGAAAGAACCCCTTCCCATGTTTTCCAGCGGCTATTCATGTCGAAATGGCACGCACATGACGGCATTTATATCCACGGAAAACTAAATTACGGCGACATGACTCACACTTTTTTTTTTTGGTAAGGAAAAACAAATAAACACTCTTAAAACACGAAATTGCTTTCACTTTTTTTTTCTGTGAAGGCCTGATTTCATTTTCTCGGGCCACGTTTTTTTTTTTTTCGTGGCCTACGCCCATGTTTTCATGGTTTCTTTCTGTATATACCTTTCATGGATTCACTGCAATGACTTCCGCCTTAATTATTAGTAGAGACGAGAGAGAGAGAGAAAGGCCGCATGTAGAGGAAAAAGGCCACTGGCCTACTTTGTTATTAATATGGAATCGTGGAGAGTATTTTTTTATATATCGGATTTGACCTTGACTGTCGGGCTATTAAAGCCTATGGATCGGGCCTTCGTTGCTTATACCGCGGGTAAATGAACCCTCCTTCCTCGCAGATGGGTATCTCGATACATTACCGGATGGGTATGGGCCTTTGACGCTGGTTTAATTGATCGTCGTCGTTGTGGCCCGGTGGATTCCGTCCGGGCTTTCTTCCAAGGCCTTGTTCGAAAAATGGCGGTGAATGTCCTGCATGCCGAGGAGAAATGTTGGTTATATGTGATGAACCCTCGGTCAGAATACGTTGAACTGAAAAAAAAAATTAATATTAAAGGCCCGCTGAAATTTTTGGCCCCCCGGGGGGGGGGAGGCCTCTATTTTTCAAGTCTTTATGAATGATTAGGGATATGTAATTTTACGTATTTACGAACTGGTTGCGATAAGTGCGAAATTTCCCATTTTTAATGAATGAATGCGAAAATTTGATTTTTACCACTTTTCCGCGATTATTTACTTTTTTTTACTTTTTCACGAAAATGATAGAACAATAGATTCGGCTATCTTTTTCCCTTATCTCGTATTTCGGGGGGGCCCAAAGCCCCAAGTCCTTCCCTCGCTACGGCCTTGGTATACTATCAGCAATTCTGCTGATTTTTAAAAACTTAAAAAATAGATGCAAAGTACTAAAAAATTAAAAATGAATACTAAAAAATTCAAATTAAAAGTTTTGAATTCATTCGCACAAATACTACTCAAATTGAAAATTTGCATTCACGCCAAAAAAATCTGTGGTGTTTGGTCAGAACATGACATCTCCAAAAAATGATTTTCTGATCTAAAAGTAAGTCTTGCTACTTATAACTAATTAGAAGTGAGACAAATGCACAAATACGTGCGTACAGCTAAGGGGCCGTTCAAGTATTATATCATCATCGATGTGGGCGGGAGGGTTTCCGATATGCTGACTTTTGATGACAAGGGGGGGAGGGGGTTTGGATAATGCTTACGTCATCAACCACCCTTTATGAAAATATGAGTTAGGATTCAGAGGGGCAGAGCTGATGACGAAATTTTGCTAACAAGGGGGGGGGGGTCAAAAATGGCTAAAATTTGCTTACGTAACACTTGAACTGTCCCTGCTGTCAACATGCTGATGTATGATACTTTCATTTGTATTTGTGTGTATGCTTTATTTTTGATTTTTAAATGACAATGGAAATGCTTATATCTCAAAAATGTGATTTTGGAGTTATGTTTTGACCAAACACCACAGAAATATTTGTCAAAAATCAAAAGTTTCGCATTCGCATCCACAAAAATATTTCTCAAATCAAAAATTTTGTATTCATCTGGAAAAATATTTTTTAAATTAAAAAAATTTCAACTTTCAAATCTTTTAACCAAGTAGGCTACAGTGTACTAAATAAATGTATCGTTAGTTTGGTTTGTTTTTGCAAATGAATGAAATTTTTTTTTAATTTAAAAAATATTTTCCCAGATGAATACAAAATGTTTTTAATTTGAGAAATATTTTTGTGGAGGCGAATGCGAAACTTTTGATTTGAGAAACATTTTTTTGTGTGAATGCGAATTTCCAATTTGCGAATGAATTCAAAACTTTTAATTTGAATTTTTTTTTTTGGCGAGGGAATACAGAATTTTTGATTTGATTTTTGTTAAGAATGAATACAAAATTTTTGATTTTTGAGAAATATTTTTGTGGATGAATGCAAAATTTTTGATTTTTGAGAAATATTTTTGTGGATGAATGCAAAATTTTTGATTTTTGAGAAATATTTTTGTGGATGAATGCAAAATTTTTGACTTGAGAAATATTTTCGCGGATGAATGTGAAATTTTTCATTTCAAATATATATTTCTGCGCATAAATGTGAAATATTCGGTTTGAATTTTTACTGTAGATGAAGGCAATTTTTTTTTTTTTTTGCAAATGAATCAAAATTATTGACTAGGAATTTTTTACTTTTGTGAATAAATGTGAAATTTCCAGTGTGGAAATTTTTTTGTGGGAAATTTGGAATTTTTAGTTGCGAAATTTACAAGTCTCTGCTAATGATTGGCAGACTTTTTTTGAGGGTAATATCCTGCTCGAAAAAAATAAAACGAAACTGTGAACAGAGAAATGCGAATGTACTTCGTGATATAAAATTACGTATATCAAAGAATAGGAATCAAAAACGAATGAAAATAACGGAAAGGATAGAAATAATGGAAAAAAAAACAAAAAATAAATTAATTGCAGCTGAAAAAGTAAACAGCAAAATTCGGTTTGAAAATTAAATTTCCGTAACAATTTGACAGATGAAATTTGTACAAAGAAAAGATTAATATAAAATTTAATACGCAAAATGAAGAATAATGAGATAACTAAAAGTGTGAGGAAAAAATAACGGCATACGTCAAAAAAATGGCAAAAATTTATATATGAAAAAGTGAAAAAAAAATGGAATAAGAAAAATGGAATAATAATATATAGGGAAACAAATTCGATGAAACAAACTGTAATAAGTTAAGAAAATGACATTAAGTTCATCAAAAATATAATTATAAAAAAGTTAATAGAATATGAGAAAAAGACAAACTAATAAAACATAAAAGAAGGAATACAAGCTTTACTGCGTGTACATGTATTAAAAAAGTTAGCAAACTTAGTTTACAAAAATTACTTTACAAGAAAATTGGAAAACAAACTTGAAATTTTTTTTAAATTTAAAAAATAAATGCAAAGTACTAAAAAAATTAAAAATAAATGCAAAATAATAAAAAATTGAAAATAAATACTAAAAAATTAAGAACTTAATGTTAATAAAGTTTTCGAAAAAATTAAATATCAAAATTTTTACCAAAAAAAATTAAATTTTCGATTCTTTTTAGAATTATTCAACATCTTATGGACATTCGATCAAAATTAAAGTATTGAAATTGAAGAAAACTTCAGAAAAAGAGGTACTTTTAAAAAAAGAAATTCACAACACAGATATAAAAATTGATTCTCAATATTTTTCATAGAGAGAGAAAAGATCTTAATCTTTCTGAGACTAATAATAATGGAGAAGAATAAAAAGGAAAAAAATCCAATTCCAAGAAACATAATCAAGATCAAAATAAAACTACAAGAAAAGAAAAAGAAGGAAAAAAAAAAGAAGAGAAAATACATACGGGACAAGGAGAGAAAAATTTACTGAATTTTCATACCATATATGGTTATAAACCTGAACAGGAAAATATTATACACAGAAGCAGAAGACGAAGAGATAAGATTGAAGTCAGAACCGTCTCGAGACCTAAATCTTGTCTTGTCAATACGTCATTTTTTTCTTCTTTTTTTAAAAGCAGAAGGAAATCTTGACAAGAGAAGAAATAACTCATCGACCATGAAAAAAAAAAGCAGACGATAGAATGGAAACGTGATCAGCGGACCTTGAGCATAACGATCATCTTGATCGAACCTCTTTAAAAAGAAAACTAGAAGGAAAATTTGTATCATTGTGTGTGTGTGCGGCAGGGTTTATTCCACTTTTTACTCAGAAATGTATTTTCTTCTTCTTTCGTTTTTAATATTTGATTTATATCATTGAATTATTATTTTATTTTTGTTTTCCTTGTTTCTCGAACATTCGATCAACATCGACAAGTGATAATGAGCTGGCGCAATACTGTTACTGTACACAACGATACCATGAAGTATAGAACTCCTTAATACCCCTGTATAGGAAGACGTATTACCCTGAAGTATCATGGCCAGTGCCGTCTTAACGCATGGGCCTCAAGAGAATAGGGGCCTCAGAATAATGAGAAGTAGTTGAATTTTTCGAGAATTTGCCAGGTAGGGGCCTCAGAAAAATCACTTGGCCCGGGGGCCCGTGATGCTTTTAAGACGGCCCTGATCATGGCTAACAAAACCACTATGTATTTCTAAACCGTAGATGAACGAACCTCTGGTGAACCTCTAGTGAATGCTCGCCATTATTACCCGAAAAAAAGTAAAATATTTTGAAGAGTAATTTCTCACTCCTCTTCAAAATTTCAAGGGAGTAATTTTGTAAAAGAGGGGTATTTTATTTTATCAGTGAGAAATAACTCTATTAAGTGAGTATATTTCCACTCCTCAACAAAATTTAGAGGTGCGCCGTCTTAAGGCATGGGCCTCACGAGAAAAGGGGGCCCCCACAAAAATGGGATCTGGTTGAGATTTTCGAGAATTTGTCTGGTAGGGCCTCAGAAAAATCATTTGGCCCGGGGGCCCATGATGCTCTTAAGACGGCCCTGATCTAGATGTGTATTGGCGAACACCGATGCTCGCAAGGGCTGTTATATCTTGAACGGCTGCCTATCTATTTTCCATCTCGGAAGTGTATCGACGGGGTGCATACATAAAGCAAGGGTGGTACGTGATCCTCCTATGCATTTCAGGGGGACGATTTCTAAGATATTACTGGAAGGTACGCGAGCCTCCTATGAATTTCAAGGAACGACATCTAAGACATTGTTGGAGGGTGAGCGTTCTATGTATTTCAAGGAGAGGTATGCTATGAACACTTCTGCAGATTCCTAGGATACTTACTTTTATAGAGATTACTATTCTTTTATAGAGATATGATAGCCTCGTATGGATATCAAGATGACATTTCTGGAGGGTAGCGAGCCTACTATGCATATCAAAGGATGACTCCTAAGACATCTCTGGAGGGTACGCGAGCCTTCCATCTTGTCTTAGAAGTCAGGAAATGGCTTTTAAAACATTTCTGGACAGTATGATAAACATTTCTGACAGCATAAGCCGAGATGGCCTTTCAGATCAGCGGGGGACACGAAGATGTTAATACATATACAGGGCCGTCTTAAGAGCATCATGGGGGGCTCCCGGGCCAAGTGATCTTTCTGAGGCCCTACCAGGCAATTTCTCGGAAATTTCAGTCAGATCTCATTTTTGTGAGGGCCCTTTTCTCTTGAGGCCACGGGCCGTGCCCGGGTGGTCTCATGCCTTAAGATGGCACTGTACATATATACACGTCTGTATACTAAGGTAAGCCGCACAAATCCTTGATGTTGGGGGAAGGCAATGCCTCCATCCCGATGACAATTTATGACAACCCATATCTCTGTACACGTTCAAGAGATAATTACTACTAAGGACGTTTTTGAAGGGATACGTGACCGTTCTACGCATTTCAGGGAAGTCCTCCTATAAATTTCAAGGGATAACTTCTAAGATATTTCTAAAGGATATGAAAACCTTCTATGTATTAGGGGAGCCCTCCCCTCCCTCCTAGAGCGGGGGAGGGGGGGGGGGCATGCAATGCACGTACGTCTCTAACGCGTTTCCAAGGGTACTTGAATCATAAAAGTTTGTGAAACAATTATCCTCTAGGGCAGAGGTGTTCAACCTCTCTGTAGCCGCGAGCACTGCCCATATACCCTTCATAAAAAAAGAAGAGCACCCTTAACGGCAAATCTGACAAATGTATGCATGAAAAATCAGGATGATTTTAATCATCCTTGGATGAAATTTGTACAAGGTATTTAATTGATAGGCTTTGATCAAGTGCTCGCGAGCACAAGTAATTCAGACACGAGCATCGAGCACTCTGGATGCCTCGGGGGGGGGGAGCATAGTGGTGCTCGCGAGCACCAGGTTGAAGATGCCCGCTCTAGGAGAAACGAGACCGAAAAAATTCCGTTCGTCATATCGAGGAGTCCGTTATAAGCCATGTTCGTTGTAGCGGGAGGGGAGGGGGGGTTAAATTGTAGTAATTGCCGACCATAAATCCGTAACCTCTGTGACTATTCGGTTTGATTTGAAACTCATCGCGAAAAGAAGACGACGACGACGATGATTATAATCGAATTTAATAACTCTCGTGAGAAAGGTAATGGCGTTTCAACAACTTTGGATCGTTAAGAGGCTTGGAATTTCACTGTGATCGAGACGCGCGATATAAACACGATTTAATAAAGAGACGTGACCCCTTCTCTGGGAACAAGACGAACTTCCGTTGTACATATTAGGTCACGCGTGACACACGCCTTCTCAAGATTATGACGTCACGGATTCGACGCGAGAGAGAGAGAAAAGGCGTCGTGTTACTTCGATGACGTTTATGATGTTACATCAACCCGGATTAAGAATGGCTTCTCTTTCGAAATCATCTAAAAATCCACGAATACCGTATAAAGATAAGACCATATCATCAAAGTGAAACCCTGAATTGAATGATACCCCCCTTTTTACAGAGCAGTAGTTCCCACCAATCCATTGGCGTACGCAAAGGGGGAACCCCCCAGCCGAGATTATAGTGTTATTATGCAGGAAAAACGTAATCCCCCCCCCTCCGAGAAGAACAAAAATTGACCCTCCCCCCCCCCCCTTGAGAAAATTCTGCGTACGCTTACGCACCAACCTGTGGTACATCTTGGCGGGTACGCGCACAAATAATCAGCAATGGGCGAAAGAAACGCGTGAAGTTAATGAAAACAAAATTCCTCAGTATACACGAGATAAGGGGTTAGCAGGGGCAACACTAGATATAGCAGATCTCTGCTGAAACGACATCTAAGTAAGCTATCCGAGAGGTATTGGCTCTAGCTGGTGTTGGCAGGGGACTTTGCAAGTGTTTCCGGATGGGAAGAGGAGATAAACAACATACCCTCTTCTATGCCATAGGGTCCGGCTGACATGAAGAAAAATATTCTGTACTAGGTATAATAAAAGGCACTGCCCGGGTTTTCTTCAATGAAGCTTTTTGGATCACGTGATATCTCCCTCTTTCTTTGAGAGACATACAAACCGTGTAAATGCTAAAATATGCACTCAAAAATGCCGAAATATGCACTAAAAATCATGAAAAAGTTAAAAATTATCGAAAATTGAGAGAATACGCATTTATAAAAATAAATCACCGTGCAAAAAAACCAGTTATGCTTTTAAAATGAATATCTTCTATTTCTTAGTGCATATTCGTTTACAAAAAAAAATCCCCGCATTTACCCTGCATATGCAATTGATGTTTGGAAAAAGTACGAACATCTGTCTATTAATTTTCTAAATTCCCCCTGCGGCAGAAAAACCGATGTTATAAAAATACAGTTGACCCCCCCCCCCTCTGAGATGCGGTCACCCTTCTTTTACGGCCAAATATTCCCCCCCCCCTTATATACACACACACACAACAGAAATATTCATTTCAAATCCCTGATCAACGGCCACCCCTCTTTTACGAACGAATTTTTTTTTTTTATCCCGCAGGTGAACGCAGAAGAGAGGTTTTTACTGTAATTATTAGCAATATTTATTTCAAAAGATCTTTAAAAAAAAAGTGATTACGCTTAAAATAAACTTTCAAAAAATATGCACTTATTCTGAAAATTCTTCGATTTTATGCAATTATATGCATTAATTCTAAAAAAATGGGGCTCTATAATCCGGGCTCTAATAATAAGGGTTTCCGTGAAAAAAAAGTTAGCTTTTTTGGGGGGTCTGGTCACCCCCCTCCTCGAAATGTGAGAAAATGACCGAAAAAAGGGAAAAAGATGGCCAAATCGGTTGTTCTATCACTTTGGGATCATTCAAGTATTACGTCAGCATCGAGGGGGGGGGGGGAGTTTCGGATTTGCTGACTTTTGATGACGGGGGGGGGGAGGGGGTTTGAAGGTTGCTTACGTCATCAACCACCCTTTTTGAAGATATGAAATATTCTAAGCTGCTGACAAGGGATGGGGGGGGGGGGGGGGGTTGGAGGGGGTCAAAAATGGCTAAAAAACCTGCTTACGTAATACTTGAATGGCCCCTTTAGTCTCCCTCCCCGAACGAAATTTCTGGTTACGGACCAGGGTGCGAACATTTCCTTCTCTCCCACAACATGTTTTGGAAAGGTATGACATTTATAAATAATTGGTATCTCGCAGAAGTTATAAAATGATCATGCTCATAGTACAAATTCCTTTCTTTGACTATTGTTAAGAGCATGCCCCTTCCCCACCGATGCAGGGCGGACTGTGCCAATACCTATACTATACCAATAGCTATAGAACAGCGGTTCTCAACTGGGGCTCCGCGGAAACTCAAGGAAAATAAAAAATAAAAAAAACTTAAAACAACAATTATAAATGTTTTTAAATAGTAAAAATAAATCACTAACTTTGATGAATAATTAAAAAATTGGCCTATGGGGCTCCGCGAGTGAAAACAGGTTGAGAACCGCTGCTCTAGAAGGTATTGACTGTGCGGTGCATCCATATTGGGCACAGCACTAGGAAGGTGAAAAAAGCTTTGTCGGAGATCAAAAAAACGTGGTCAGTAACGCCAAAAATAGTTTCTGAATGGGTCGAGCCGCCCCTATTCGCCAAATCTGGATTTTCGCGATGTGAAATTGTCACGATCGGTAACCGCCGACCACATAGGGGCCATTCAAGTATTACGTAAGCAGATTTTCAGCCATTTTTGACCCCCCCCCCCTTCCTTGTCAGCAGCTTAGAATATTTCATATCTTCAAAAAAGGGGGGTTGATGACGTATATAAGCAACCTTCAACCCCCCCCCCCACCCACCCGATGCTGACGTAATACTTGAATGACCCCCATAGTGGCTAGATGACACAACTATGGATATTTTAGCTGGAGTTTTTACAGATCCCGTTTTTTTCCCAACGATCTCCGAAAAATATTGGTAATTTAAACGAGTAAACCAAATACCCCTTTTCGATTCTTCTCAAAGGCGCGTGTGCAATTTCGTGGGAAATAAAGCGAATTTACGCCGTAGATATGCTGTCTTTGAACGCACAGGTTGGTAGCCGCGAAATTACCGTTATTTTCAGTAAATAACCCGCAGGAGAAAAAAACTCTCTGAAATCGGAAAATTCATTCAGGGACTTTGATAGCCTGCGGGTTACACGAATAACGGTACAGGACTTTGTACTTCAACGTAGTAGAAAAAATTTCCAAGGTCACGAGATAATGCGATTGCGGTAGATGGTGGGAAGTGAAAAAAAAAAATTGAAGTTCCCCGTATCTTTTTCCTTGTCTCGGAAAGAACGAGTCCCGTGAACAATTTTCATGCTTCTTTTCATAAATTCCGGGTATTTGACGCACTACAGTGCATTAGCGGTACCTCCAGGAACCACAAACAAGAACTAGGCGCAAATGCGCAGGGACTCGGCGCACCATGTAGCAAGAGAACCGTTTTGGCGCAGCTCTTGCACCCCTGTGCATTTCTTCACACTTCAGTAAGTGAATGAGCAAGTGAGCAAATTAATGACCAACTGATCTAATAACTTAATGAGCAGTTGAACACGTAAATGAGCATATCAATGACCAAATGTGTGAATGGGCAACCCAGTGACCCACCCACTTATCTTCACAACTGCTCAGACTTCCAAATTTACTCATTCATGTGCTTGCTCACTCATTAACACGCTTTTTGGCTCACTTGCTTGTGCCGAATTTTTTGTCTTTGAATTTTCCCGTAAATAGTTTCAGTGTACAGTGAACACTGGCGCTTGCGCAACCATACTTGTACTGTGTGCAGGCGAAAGGGATGTACCTACATACGTAACCGCCCATGCTTGTAGTTACGTGTGTAGGCGCCGTAAGCCGGGTTTTCTACGCCACGTGAACCGAACAGGATAATTTTGCGTCGGCAGAAACGTGTAACCCTATCACGCTGAGCATTAGTGTTTTCCTAGCGTGGCACATCATCTGTTCTGCCGTATGTTATATCCACATATTTTTTTCTCCACACTATAAAAAAAAAAAGGAAAGGGAAAGAAAACTTAACAAAAGTGAAGATCGGCGAATACACGAAGGGCCGCAACTGGGGGGGGGGGGGGGGAGCAGGTGGGTCTCGTGCTCCAGGCGCTAGACCCGATGGGCTCAAATTTCATTCTGAAACCTCTCCTTCAACATTACAAGGGGGCGTCAAAATGCGCGATTGCCGCCCCCCCCGGGTAACCAAGCATCTAGTCACGGCACTGAATACACGCGGCGCACGACACATTTGACTCTTCCAAAAACAGTCGGCCAATCACGCCCCAGATGTAATGCGCTGCGTGTCGCGCTGTGTAGGAAAACCGTCGTACCGCTTTTTTTTTTCTCCTATTGGTGAGTGGACAGCGTGTCACGCTGGGCAATCAGCGTTGCCCACACGCGGCGCAAGAAACCTGCTCCTAGCCTAGGTTTTAAGACAATCGAGAGACTCAAATACAAAGAACACAAAAAAAAAACCGCATCTGAAAAAGATAAGGCAATTTTATTTCAATCTTTCAACCAACACAACTATGAATCATCTTTTTTTCTTCTTTTTTAGTATTTAATCACATATAATAATAATAATAATATGTATATATAAACTGAGCGTGTAAAATTTATTTTCCCCTCGTTTTCACAAACTGAAAATACTTTTACGATTGGCCCATCTACTACAGATGAAAAATTCCTATACTTGTTCCCACTAATAATAATAAACTATAATAGTAATAATAATAATATATCAGTTCAAGAAGTAACTAATTCAACACAGCAAAGTTAAAAAATCAACCGAATAAACCACAAAAGAGAGGGTATTTTGCGAGAGCTTTCTAATTATTTTTCTTTTTAAATGGCTTCCGCGAAACTACTGAGCCTTTGATCCCATAAACTCATCATAATCCTGAAAAATCCAACTACACATTTCCCCGTAATCAGTCGAAGCATATGAACAGTAAGCGTAGAGTGTGGGATACAATAATAAAAAGTGATTCGAATCGAACACGACCACTAAAAATCATTAAGCCTCAATGATGATTCGCTACGTTACGGTTCAGGTGGTGAGAAGTAGTGTTTTGCTCTCCCTCTTTCTCAAACAAACTTTCATGGCATGTCTTAACCAGTTCGGTAGGGCTCCCATTATGAAAAGAAAAATTGGGGAAAGGGTTTAACAACATTAAAAATGTCACAGATAATTACACAATGTACGAAAACGCTGAATAATAGCCAAAAACAAGAAGATTAGCACGCTGAGGTAAAAATAATTCATTACTGATGGGGGGGGGGGAGAGGAATAATGCAAAAATCAAGGAAAATTCAGTATTAACGAGAAAAATATATTTTCAGAATTTAAAATGCGAAAATAAATAATTTCAGAACCAACGGAAAGGAATTATTTCAGAATTGATTTAAAAAAAAGATCGGTATTTAATGTAAGAAGTGATTTCAAGAATTAAAAATGTGAAAAGAAATAACTTCAGAATTAACGGAAATTATTTCAGAATTAATGGAAAGAAATGTCAGAACTAAAACATGAAGAAATTATTTCAAAATTAACTGAAGAAAAAAAAGCTGCCAGAATTGAAAGAAGGAAAGAAATATATAATTCTAGAATAAACAGAAAGCAATAATTTCAGAATCAAAAATGTGAAAGAAGTTGTTTCAAAATTAACAGAAAGAAAAAGATTCAGAATTAATGACAGAAAAGTAATTTCAGAATTAACAGCACAAAAAAAAAAAAATAATTCAGAATTGAAAAATGCGAAGAAAACATTGCACTATTAACCTCAGAATACTAGCTAAAAAGAATCCGGTATATGTTTACCAAGATTTCAAATATTAGCACGTATTCTAGGGTTAATGAAACAAAAAAAAAAAAATCCAATTTTAATGACAGAAATAATTCCAAAATTTAAAAAAAAGTGAATGAAATAATTTCAGAAAGAACAAATTCTAGAATTAACAATGGGAAAAAATTCTGATATTAATGAGATATAAATTTCAGAATTAAGAAAGCGGGAAGAAATAAATTTCAAAATTGAAACTTGTGAAAGAAATACTTTCGGAATTGAACAAAAAGCAAAAAATGTCTGAATTCACAGAAAAAATTTGAGAATTAACCACAAAAAAATAATAATTTCAGAACTGATTAAAAATTTACTATTAAATGAAAGAAACGATTTCATAAAATTAATGAAATAATTTCAGCAATAGCCAAAAAAAAAAAAACATTTGCAGAATTTTAAAAAAATGTGAAGGACAAAATTTCAAAATTAACGAAAAAGAAATTTCAAACCTGATGAAAATTTAGCATTCTGCCCCCCCCCCCCCCCCCACAGTGCAAACTCGTTCAGATGCCACTCCTTCAAGAGAGCAATAGCTGAGCTAAATATCCACAAGGACTCTTCTCTACTTCTCGCAAAATTTTCTACACAAAGATTTGTCCCCTCTCCATCTATGAAACCCTAAAATTTTATTGGCATATACCCTCCCCGATAATTCTTTATGAAAAAAATAAAAAATATATAACACTCGCCTTATGCAAAATTCCAATTTAAAAAAACAAATTTCCTTTGATGTGAGTGAAATGTCACGTGTGGGGGGGGGGGGGGGGGGCACATATAAAACATTACGCAAAAGAAGAAATACTACTGATATGGTAGAAATTTAGTAATTTAAAAAATATATGTGTGTGTATATAGTCGAATCCCGTTATAATGAATCCAATCTCCCCAAGAGATTGGAGAAATCACTTCGTTACAACGAAATTTCGTTATAAAGGAATTCCAGATCTTTTTGCGTTGTTCCTGTGTAAACTTATCTGGAGGGTTAGAAAAGTGTTCGTTAAAATGAGATTTTTGCTATTACGGTATTCATTAAAACAGGATTCGACTGTATTACAGCCTTACAATATAACGGGGGAGAAATCCTATCAAGGACCATCATCGAGAATTTTTCGCTCTCGGATAGCCATGGAAGAACCATAGCCACTCTCCGCTAGAACTAAAGCATAAACTCAAAGTAGTATACTTAAATTTCAAAGCCTCAAACAACGGGTAAAGTCTCGTACAGACACAGCCAGCATCAGGGGAATTTTAAAATCACCTCGATCGTCATTTAACCCAGAAAATAAAGCAATATATATGTATATGATCAATAAGCTAAATGTGATAAATCCGGTAGTTATTTATGATTGCCATTTTTATAAGTTTGACAAAAATCTTCCTAAATTTATCACTTTTACTGGCGACGATGCATAATGCACATGCAATCGTTGGTAAATTTGATAAATGCTGAAAACAATTATCACTTTTACCAGTGACTATGCATAATTTCCAAAAGCAGCATTCATTGGTTAACATGGTTAATCATACTAAATTCATCACATTTTCCAGTTATTATGCATAATACCCTAGCAATCATTGGTAGATTTACGCATATCCAAGTGTCATTGAACATGATAAATCATATGAAATTCATCACATTTTGTGATTATTCTGCATAATACTCGAGCAGCCATTGGTAAATTTGATAAATGGTGAAAAAAAATTTATCACTTTTACTGGCGATCACGGATAGTATCAAAGCGGCACTTGATAAACATGATAAATCATACTAAATTCATCACATTTTTTCGGGTTATTATGCATAATTGTCTCATTTTGTATTCATCAACTTTACCAATGACACTTGGATGTTATGAATAACCATCGGTGAAAGTGATAAACTTATCAAACTCACAGAGACAGTTGGTGATTATGCACCATAACAGATTTATCAAATTTACCGCAACATATATATGATCAATACATTAGTGTTCTGAAACGTAAATACTGTATACAAAAGTGAACTGACAAGATATATATATTCAAAGCTTCGATCCATAAGAGCAAAAAAAAAAGTGATACAATGCCCTCTGGTGGCCCAAACATTTTGACAATAAGTGCTCCTTTTTTGCATAGAGATTGATGTATTTTCTTGATCCAAGCTACACCCACATCAACGAAAGCCTCGCGAGCAAGAATTTTTTCTCCCCAAAAAGTTTAAAAAAAAAACCACAACACAGGACCTCATGTCTCGAAAAACCACAAACCACTGTTAATAAAATTAACAAAAAAAAAAAGACAGTGCTTGACATTAAACCGTTGCTTTTTTAAAATTATTTGCATAATAAAAACAAATTAATTTATCGGTATTGGGGAAAAAAAAAAATCGAGGGAAAAAAATCTACCCAAAAATCTACGAATTCAGTTATTTCACACATTGAGCGTCAGCTAGTTACAAACAATACTGTTTTCTCCGTTTCTTTCCATATACACAAGCACACGACGCAATTTAGTGCAGCGCTCAAAAAACAAACAAAAAAATCTCCTTCGTTAGCTCGCCGAAAAAGAATTATATTATTAATCTATAGAATAACCTTATCCCGACGAACTAGTTCGGAGGAACCAAAAAAAGCAGAATGTTCCGGAAAAATTTGATTTCAAAAGGGGGGGGGGGAGAAGTATATCAAAATACCAAAAATATACAAGAAAAAAAGAAAAGCGAAACTACCTCATTATCGCTAGGAACAACACATCATAACAGCTTATATATAATATAGACTATACAATATATCATAATGCACCAACAAAGCAGTATATTGCAATGTACGCCGTACTTTATGCACCTGGAGAAGGGGGGGGGGGGTAGGAAGAAGGAGCACCAGGTGCACCCACGCAAACACACACATGGTTAGTTTAGCAGAAAACAGGAGGCGAGAAAGAGAAAAAAATAATTGTGTACTGTAAACATCGCAAGTAAAGATTCGGAAGAGATTTCTGTGGCAGTGAAAGAAGAGCTTTGAAGCTGTCATATTTTTATTCCTTGTTTAAGTTATTTTTTAGTCTGCCGTGGGTTTTTAAATGTCTGTTCGACGTTTCGCTGACTCTGATGGTTGCATTGTTTCTTAAAATTTTGGCAAAAAGGTTTCTTCCAGATCCGAGTTATGCTAGGCCTGACTGAGTTATATCGTCAATGCTGGGATTAGAAACCTTCCACGGATAGGAGGCAAACACAAAACAGATTTTCCCCCTTTGCAAAAATTTATGATCGACAATTAGTGCCAAGTCACCAATCATCGCCAACCAGTACATTAAATTGCCTGTCATTATTATTCTTCAACAGTGCTGCCTTAACACACAGGCTGATTCGGGCAGAGGGCCCAGGAGCCCTAAAGTGCATAGTAGGCCCTCATATTAGCAGTATGAATTTTCGATGATGAATATGCAAACTAGCACAGGCTGGTAATTTCCGCAACAGTGGCCTCTGAAAAAACAAAAACAACAGTCGTTTTTTCCTAGCAAATTCTTAGGGAATCATTTTTTCTACCCAAAAAAGTATGGATTTTTTCGCAATCACTGTCAAAATTTGAAAGTCCGAAAGATTGAGTAATTATCTGGGAGACTTGGCAGCTATTATACAGTGACCAATTTTAGCACGACAACAGCGAAAGTTTCCGAAAAACACACATTCAGTAGGAAAAAACCATCTCGCAAGGATATCAACCACCAGAGTCTGCAAATTATTGAGTACATACTTGAAACCTACGACTGCCTGTCTGCATGGAGAAAAGAAAAAAGCCATTCGCAAACATCTTCTGGGAAAAAAAATATCTGATCACATTACATTAGTTTGAAACAATGATAAAAATTCACGGAAGAAAATATTCGTTATTTTGCAATAGTTGAAAAAAATGAAGATAATATAAGGATGGGCGAAATGAGAAAAGAACAGCTGTTATAATATGGTTCATTTTCGTATGAGTGTGGCGAAGCTTTGTGTAGAGGTACAGTGGGAGGAAAGCAAAGCCAATCCCTACTGCAGGATAGACTTGCTCTACATGGCCGGGCAGAATCACGTAATATGTGCCGACGATTGGAAAACAGTACTGCCCAACAGGTAATCTGTTGGTTTTTTTTAAATCTGCGTAGCATTTGAGAGTGAAGAAGAGCAACGTTGTTATTCGTTTCTTAGTGGCAGAAGGAGTTGGAATTTGCAAAGTGCATTGACAAAATAAGGCAGTGTACGTGAACATGCATTGTCATTGACTCATGTGCAAGACTGGCACAAGTGTTTCTACTGTGCACTCACTTTCCTGTAGTGGAGTTTCTCTGTAATGATGGCACGAATGGAACCGAAACACTCTCTCACCTTGTTGATGTCTCTTATTGTGCGTCGTTTGTTTCGGTTTATTATATGCTCTACTTCTTTCACCAAAGCATTTGGGATGACGAGGTGACTTTGACCAGGTCACGTATCATCATTCACGTATTCCGCTCTCCTCGTGGAAATGATTCTGCCAGTTTTGCACACGAGTCAATGAAAGTGAATTTTCACCATACACTGCATTCGTTTGCCGATGCACTTCACGAATTCCAATTCCTTTGGCCAATAATAAAAAAAACAACCTCTATATGTTGATCTTCTTTACTCACACACATTGCACATGCGAAAAAAAAAGAATGCCTATTGGACGATGCTGGCAGTCACGTGATTCCAGGTGGCAATAGGAGTTGTATGCCTACCCCCCCCCCCACACTCTACCTCTACACAAAGTTCCTGTCACACTCATACAAAAATAGACCGAATTATAACAACTGTTCCGTTTTCATTTGACCCACCCTTATGAAAGACACGAAAATCTCAAATTTCAAAACAAAAATATGTGATAAACTCTTTTACCTAATAGCACGAATCTTATAACTAACACCGTTTTTTTTCTCTCGCAGCACATGAATTCTACTATGTATTATTACAGGCATAGGAAAACAAAATTATTACAGATTAAAAAACGAGAAAGAAAAGGAAGATAAAACATGTAGCCGCTCCGTTAATTAAAAAAAAATCCCAAATATCTCAAGTTCTGTACACAAATATACAAATCGTGGTTAACAACACGCAGGAAGCAACTTTTTTTTTAGTTATACTATCATTATTATTACAATCTTTTCAAGCTTATTTTTTAGTCCCGTCAACTGTTCACACGCACAAAAAAGAAAAGGGTAATATTATTATCGAGTCTGTTCAACGGATCCTCATTACATAAGTGCACACACATTTCGTAAAACCCTACGGAAATGCAAAAAGGGCTAATTATTAGCGTTACCATTACAAAAAAAAAATTATAATTAGAAAAGAACGAGAAAGTAAAACGAGTAATTGAAATTGTTGTCGGCAGCAGCCGTTATTATTTTTTTACTGGCAGCTTCAGCCTTGCTTTGCAAACATTTTTTTTTAATAATCGACAGATTTGGCAGAAAATGCAGGGAGGGGGGAAGAAGGACTTTTTTTTTGTTTTTTTTCCCTTAAGCGAAATTTTTCTCTTCCTTTTATAATTATATACATACACAAGTTCCATTACAAAAGATTACACCGAACTGTCTTTTTGGGCATTTTGGGCTGGGGGCAGAGCACTGCACGGATCGCCTCGTCAAAAACATTCTTTAAGCCTTTCTGGGTCAGCGCCGAACACTCGAGGTATTTGACAGCGCCGATTTCCTTAGCCATCGCCAGTCCCTGCGGATATGTGATCGGTGCGAGTTTCCTCTCCTTCAGCTTCTCGATGGTCTCTTTGTCTTCCCGGAGGTCAAGCTTTGTTCCGACGAGTATGATGGGGGTGTTCGGGCAGTGGTGGCCGACTTCTGGATACCACTGCAAAGAGTGAAATCATAACACATTAAATATTGAGCAGCAAAAATTATTATTAATATAATGATCAGAAAACTTTAAAGAAAATAAATGAACAATACAGTACATAGCATATTGAGGAAACTTTAATTTAAGCAGGGTGAGTGAGTTCTTAAATCGTCACAGACAGCAAGAATATAGCTTAATTCAGACGATAAATCACAAGCAAATTGGTCTGTCTGACGATAGCCTTTTTCAGAATACATAGCCATCTCTCTAATTCCAGACCGCTTTCTAAATTATTAGAACCAATGTTGGCTCATTACCGAGTTTGCATTGAAAATTACCAGTCCCCTGCGAAATGGAGCCAGACAACGCAGCTTCTTGAGCACGTTGCTGTCTGAACCAAACAAAAGTTGCTTCATCAAGCTCAACTGTCACTTTTGAATGATGGAAGAGGTCATTTTGACTGCAAAGCTACTTTGGCATGCGCTTACACCAAAACGGTTTATCTTAGGTTGTTGGAATTTCATGACTTTTTCTCATCTTGTTAAGGCTCTTAAATCCCTGTAAAATAAATGTTATAGGTTTCTTAGTTTAGTGGTAAAATGTTCTACCTAGAACGATGGTACTGTAGGGATAATTAATCAATATGATTGCAAAACATGTTAAAACGGACAAATCTTCTTATACATAAACATTAATATTTGAAGAGAACGGATGATCTATCAGGGTGTTTGCTTTTCTCCAGTACCCATTTTGCACCATTCAAAGGTTTAACTTTTGAAAAGCTCATTGTCGTACGTTATTCGATTCTTTTCTTTCCACTTTTTACTTTGGTTGCATTTACCGGTACAACATCGCACATAATGAAAAGAATCTTAATTTTTCACTATTTTACCCATGTATAACGCCAGGACGATTCTCATCATTTTCCCCCATTAGAAATTCACTATAGAAGGGGCCCCGGGTGCAACCCCCCGCACAATCCCAGCCTACGGGGGGGGGGGGGGATTTCAGGATGTGGGGAGCCATTATTTTACCACATATCAGGCTTTGGACTGAACAAAAAAAATAGTTTTACAGCTAAGCAGAGAAAAATCTAGGTCTTGAGTACCATGTGCACACAAAATTGAAATGGCAGACAAAGGAAATTACTACCAGAAATTATGACATTTTATAACTTTAGTAACGTGTTTCAACGATGTTTCAACAAAATGAACTGATCCAGTGCACAATGCGATTGGCATCGTATAAAGCGATGTCATATGTATTTATTTTACATTGCTCACGGTTTCTTCATTCCGCACATGAAATCTCATTGCAAATTTCTCTCAAGTGTATTATATTTCAAGTTTGTCAGTGGACTACCAAATGAAAATGAATCCACGAAAGCTCAAAAAAACTACAGTAAACCTCTTTTTAAAGTAACAAAACACGGGATTAGTATAAGTCATAACAAGCCCTTTTGTGTCCAAACTTCCGTCAAATTTGTACTGGACAAGGGGTTTATCGCAAAAATAAGTCAAAGAGATTGAACAGATATTGTTTTAAGAAGTTTTATGGTAAAAGAAAAATAATTTATGATGTTCTTCCTATTGCAATCAGAATGACTGCTTCCGTCGTACTAGGTAGTCAGAAATTCCTATCGTTCTAGAGTTAACATGCACTTTCTCTTCAAAGCCTTTGTGCTACGTGTTCGCTTCCAGTCTCTGATCATCATTTCTCTACATTTCAACTCTTTCATTTGATAGGAATTTATACAAGTATTACACTTGTATATCGGGGGGACACCAAAGTAATAGAATACAGATTTGGGAATCTTCCCCCTCTCTCTTTAGGCATTTTCTTCCATTTCGAGGGAGGAACCAGACCCCCGAGTTCCCCCCTCTTTGCTACGGCCTTGGTATATTGCCTTTTAATAATGTGGTTTAATACTACTAGTTTGAATATGCTAGAGAGATACAGTGAAGCCTGTGCATAACGATACTGTCTACAATGATAATCCATAAAAATATTTTTTGTAGGCTCCTACAGTATCGTTATAGACAGGTTTTTCTTGTATATACTGACTGTATTCCCCTACTAGACTGTATTTCCCCTACATTAGCTGGTATGCTGGAAATGGACCAAAGTTTAGTGGTTTTTTTTTAACTTCAGCAAAGCATGTTTTGCGCAGGAATTTGACAAAGATCTTATTGACAATTCACTTATTGCCCTAATTTAATTATTTTCAACCTGATACGATATAGATATTTTGTACGTTTTTCTTCATGTTCAGAGATTGAAAACATATGCTAAAAGAATTTGTGTCACATCATGCTATATGCTGAATGATTCTTTGTGATTCTGAGTGAATATTTGTGCAGTTGTAGGCAAGGCCGCAACTAGGGGAAGGCATGGAGGAGGTTCTAGTGCTCCGGACACTGGACCAGGAAGGGTGCCAAGTTTGCCTTTTGTCCATTAAAAATTGGTACTTGGCAGGGGACAGTGGTTTTGGAATCTGTTGCGAGACTTCTTTGATGGGGGCATTCAACTCACATTTGCACCTGAAACTGGAGACCAACTTAAGCCGACCACCACCGCTCTAACCAAGGTTCTCACAATGGGAATACCTACACAACAGCACAGCAACTACCATCGGTGGTGAAAATATTCTCCCCAACGTCCTAGAAAAAAATTCTACAACCTCTTACTCCAAACACAATATTAGGGAGCGCCAGAATCACAGGAACAAGCAATGAGTAACTATTAAACTTGAGGGAGTGACAATGACAGGGATAAAAAAAAAATTTTTACTCCAAAATATATTGAAAAAACACATTAATATAGAGCTGTAGAATTTTTGCAGTGACTCGTAGAAGAGGCAAAACCAAGTCTTCCCCCTCCCTCTCCTCGACAAAAATTCCTGTGTTTAGGCATGATGAAAATGAAAGATAATAAGAAAGAGCACAAGAAATCATAGATAAACTACTTAATCTCAACTCTAATCTCATGTCTACTCAAGAAACAAAAATCAAAGCACAATATCAGGATACAAGAATTTTTTTTTTCTCGAAAAACTTAGAGTAAAAAACTATATATACACATAATATATGCCAATGTTAGGACAGAACCTCTCCGTAGTGGTAATGTTCATTGACGGGAGGACAGCTCACCCCCCCCCCCCTTTATCTCCTCAAATCAGTTTTCTTATTTTCAACTTGACAATATCAAGCATTTACCCAGCTCTGACGAACATTTAAAGTAGCCTTTTGTTTAAGTTTGGGTCTGCTTGCCGTGAATATATATTCCTCACAAAAGCAATGATAATTCTTTGATTTTTTGGAACAGGAAGCTATCACTGCTTTATCATTGCTATAACTGCATCAGCCATCGACATCCTTCTTCCGCTTTCTTTACAGAAATTTATCCATAAAAATATTATGGAGAAACTTGATAAATTATTAAATTTCTGCTCGTTTTTTTCTCTCCCAATTCAGCAATTAAAATATTTCGGTATAAGGACCCACCTGGGAATTCAACTTGCGGACAACCAAACAAAGCAAACATTTACAATGACTATCAAGAACAAGGTTTCATTTCAAATTCTGCTCTGGACATCAATTCCTTGGAGATACTGTATTTGCACAACATCATTTTGTACTTGATAAGGATAATAGAATTCTGAAAAATCTCCAATCAAAAACAAAATACTTTAGAAAAATAAGCAGACTTCTGTAGGTTTTTTTTACATTCATCGTAGTTTGTATTTTATGGTAGAAATCAGTAGAAACTACAGACTATCCATAGTGATGGGCAAATATGCATATATAGTTTTCTCCCAATTAAAAGAAAAAAAGATTACCGTATCGTCACCGCCCTCATCCGATAGTAAAATAGTGATAAATGACAAAATAAAAGCGAAATCGCGTCGCCTTCATATCGGGAAACCCTCCAACACAGTTCTGTATAATTTATGTTGCAATAATTAGGTTGACCATATTTGCTCAAGAAAAATATGTGAACTTCGTATACGAGACATTACCCTGCTCAAGAAAATTACGTGGCATTGCCAATTACCGCCAAAAATGCCAATAGTAATCAAAGTTGCCAACTCGTGATAAAATCACAGAAAACTTGCCTCTCGAGCGAAATGAAGCGCCACTCCAA
This sequence comes from Pholcus phalangioides, assembly GCF_987345545.1. Taxonomy (NCBI): domain Eukaryota; kingdom Metazoa; phylum Arthropoda; class Arachnida; order Araneae; family Pholcidae; genus Pholcus; species Pholcus phalangioides. The sequence continues at coordinate 7,043,450 of NW_028301613.1, read as the reverse complement.
ATTGCAGTGAGTTTAAAAAAAAAAAAGAAGAGAAATAAATATTCTTATTTATAGTCGTAATCATCGTTATGTAATGTCTGAGTTGGGAAGATAATTTTAATTGTTAATTTGAAAACTAAAAATCATTTGGCTTCGCTGAAAATACGTGCAAAATTGGGACAGCCAGAAAAACGGAAGAAACCGGGACTGTCCCGACAAATACAGGACATATGGTCAACATAGTAACAATCCATGTAGTACGCACGTGCGACAAACTGCAAAAAAATAGCTTATTAAAGGTCTTGTTCTTCCCTCCAGCTTTTTTTCCCTAGAAACTCTCTCCTTAGTCATTTCTCTTTCTTTCACTGTCTGTGCTGTACCTAATTATGTGTTGTTCGAATGACATCACTCATCAAGACAGAAGGGTTGCAGGATTTTAAAGTTCATTCTTGGTCTCTATCGGCGTTCAAAATATTAATATTTAAAAAAAAAAATTTGAGTGACCCATAATAATTTCACCCAATATTTTTATATTTTTGTGCATATTTTAGCAAGTAGAATTAGTGGTAATTTTTTTTTCCGAAATTTTTTGAGGATGACACCTTTGGACCCTTCCCTTTTTTGAACAGTGTTGGGATTTTTGACAGTACACATTGATTAAACGGTCAATTTGAAAATTTTGTTCTTTTGTAATGAACAGGCCCGTGATTTACAGGCTTTCGAAAATACACTAAAAATGGTATATATATATATATAAATACATTGAGTACATGTGCTTTGCCCCCCCCCCCCAGAAAAAGTTGAAATGACGGGCCTGGTAATGGACAACATTGCAGACAACCAAGGAACTGGAAAACGAAAAACTAAAACAGGTTTGATAAGAGAATTTCTGATCCACACACAATCGGAATTAGCAAAAGAACTCTTGAGTAACACAGATAAACTCTTTTCAAAACCTATGCAAAATGGGAAGTTTCGAAAAGAAAGCTGATGATTTCCCTGAAAACAAGAGTAAGCAACCAAACTAAATTTTTTTTTCGTAGGGTTACAACAAACCTTCGCTATCAGGAAAAAAGAGGTTGAAGAAAGTGTCAGCTTGACTGAATTTATTCCACTAGCATTTGGATGCAATATTACATCTCTGATCTTAGGGGGGTCAATCATCATGGTGATTTTTCATCTGGGATTTTTAAAGCTGTCGTTCAAATAATGCTGTGAGTATTATCAGCAGCAACTCATTCACATGTGTTAATGGTGCTCAAGAGGTGAAAACACTACCTTTATACTGACGAGATATAATTTTGGTTAAGAATGTGATCATACACAATGTGGATGCGTTAAACTACTTCAAATCCAATCACAGACTTAGACTACATGAAATTTAGTCAAACACGGCTGTGTTTTCTGATCTTTGCTCTTTCAAAATACAGTAACTATTCAAATCTCTCACCCGATATTCACCTCATTTTGCCCAAGGATGTGAATAAAGAATTACTCAGTCTATCAACTTGTAATAATTATTTTTTCTTATATCAAAATTCAGCACTTCTGTGAAAGATAGCATGAATGTGCATAAAGAAAAGGCATTTACAGCCAAAATGGGGGGAAAAAAACCAAAAAAAAAAACCATTCTAATTTTTCTCACGTATCGCAAAAAAGCGTTTCATAAAAGAGAGAATTAAGTTGCACAACTCAATATAATGGAAACCTTTTTTTGAAATCATTTTTACGAGAATTTTTGCATTTATGTTGATGGAAAAGAAAACTTGCTTTGCTTGTATGTGCATGTCTGTTGCAGCAACAATTTATGAAAAGTGTGTAGAAATGACAAAAATTACCTTTGCTCGCACATTTTCGAATGATGCTGGATTAACTAATGAGAAACAAATGAGAAACACATCCTGTAAAAAGAAAAAAAAAATTACTTCATTTATCTTCAGAAAAGTTGATTAACAAGTACGACTGGTTTCATAGAATGATCTACATATTTGTTGAATATTATTTGAAAATGAAGGCTCTTTCAAGCCCAGGAATGCTATCCATGACGTCATAAAAATTACATATGTATGCAAGATAATATTAGATAAGGTAATACAAGATAATAGAATTTGGATGATAAAATGCAGCACCAACTCTAACAGTACAGTTTCCAGGACAGCCCACAAAGTAGTTCTATGACTTTTCCGAGCCTCTTTCTCTTTTAAACTTTCTGTGGTGAAAGACTGCTTACGAAAAGCTACCAGGGTTTCATCTTCAACTGGCTAAGAGGAAATGCTAATTCCAACCACATTTATACAGAATTTTTGCCATATGACTACCCACTGCTCTCCAAATAGAAAATGCACCAAAAGTAAAGCTTTCCATTCAGCTCAGTACCCAATAGGGTGAAATAGACTCAATATTTATGGGATTGGTATTTAGTTGTGGTGCTATTTCACCCCCTCCCCCCTACATGTATTTACTACCGCCTCAGAAGGGTTTACGGAAAATTCACAGACAACAGTTCAACATGAGTCAGCAAGCCAGTAAGTGAACAAGAAATGTCCGAGTCAGTAAATTATACAGTAGCTAGTGACTGAGTGACAGTGAGCAACCTACCTAGAGATAGAGTAAGTAACATATTGAGTGAGTGTCCTTATGAGTGACCCAGTGGTAGACTGAGGGATCTAATGAGTGAGCAATATAGTTGGTGAGTGAGTGACATAGTTGGTGAGTAAGCCCAGGGCATTATTGAGCAACCTAGAGATCAAGTGAGTGACCGGCTTACTGAGAGAATGATTGAGTGACACAGTGGGCAACATTGAGCGAGTGGTCTATGAAGTGAGCAAGTGAGTGACCTAGTGAGTGATTGATAGAATGAGCTACCTAGTGATTGACAGTGTAAGTGAGTGAGCAACAATGAGTGACAGGACAGTTTCACTCATTCATTCACTGATGTCTGTGAATTTTCCCAGCTATGAATTTTCCATTAGGTTTACATGGTGGTGAATTTTCCGGACACGCCTAAGAAGAACGTAGATTTGCCCATCCTTTTTACGGTACCTTTTGGGCTGATGTGTTTGACAAATTTAAGACATTTTTTTGTACCTATCTAACCCTACACATTTTTGACAAATTTACAACAATCTTCTTCTATTTCCCTTTTTATTTTATTTGTCAACGTTTCCATGGGGTGAAAATGGCACCATTACCACCACCACAGCTTGTGGATGGTCATACTGTTGTAGAAATTCCCCAGAGGAATGCTTACCAGGTGCATTTATGGTTAAGCAGTGTGTCATAGATGTTGATCGGAATGGCATCTTGAAAGAGCATCAATTACTTTAGTAAGGGTTTCAAAGTAATTGTGCATCAAAATGGATCCTGAGGTTGAGGACAGTGCTGTTAGTGAATTGTGACAAAAAAAAAAATCTGTGTGCTGCTCAACATGTTATGGTATTGTTTGTAAGGACTGTATTTGCAACTTCATTTTAACTCTTAAATTTGTTCCTCGTGAAAATATGGTAAATATTATTTGAATTATTAAATTTAATTTTGAGTATTTTTTTACACATACAGGGGTGTCCCATAAATTCATAAATAGATTAAAAATTCCTAAAAATTAAAGGAATCTGTACATTTGAATGCAGTTTATGAAAGTGTTATTCTCACTAAGGGAGATTTCTTCGATACAGAAAAGAAAAAACACACGCCGATAGAAAGAGTTGCACAAAAGTCCAGCACGAGTGATTGGATCCAAGCCTTTCTTTAATTTCTCGTGTGTCTGAAACGTTTGTTAAGCTTCAGCCGGCGATTTGTGGCTAAGGTAAAACAACTTCACCAATAGTGTTTTATCCACCAATGTCAGCATCACAATGAAAATCTTATATAAGTGCCAGTAACAAAAATTCAGAAATGAGCTGTTAGTCGTACACCCTGCATTTTAAAGGACTCTGATTTTTATATTTCTGGTGGATTGCTTTTGAGCAGCCCCCCCCCCCATCAACAAAAATTTGAACTTATTTTCTCCTCTGCATCAAAAAATCCCCCTTTTGTGAGAAAAACTTTTATGCAAACCACATTCAAATATACCAATTCCTTCAATTTTTAGGAATTTTTAAACTATTTACGAATTTACGACACCCTGTATATGTTCATTTCTCAATCATGAGAATCAAATTCAAGTAATTTAATCAATGTGTAACATGAGAGGCCTGCCAGTTGCCAATAATGTGATGGGGTGATGGGAAGTCCAGCAGATCGCTGGCGGGGACTTCGCGGGGATCGTCATCGAACTCAATGAAATTGTGATAAAAGTACAATGTAAAATATTAGTGTTTCGTAAAAATGTTATACATAACTATACAATATTTTACCTTCACAACATCTGTGGGCCATGGACCACTTTACAGTAAAATAACTTCATGAAATTCTTCATTGTGCAATAGGCCTAATGTTGTGGACCCTGGCCAGGTCTTCACTTATTTGTATTTGTATTGTTGCCAGATTCTGTGTTATATTATTTTTTGCAATATTATTTTTCTTCTGTGATAATATGTAAATGAGATGTTAAATTCAGTATCTTAAGATTCGTCCCTGTGATTGGTTCCTGTCACGATATATGATGGGAGTGCTCTCAGATAAATACCAGAGGCACTGTGAGATGCCTCACTATTCCAGCTCCTTCAAAGCAGTAATCTAATCATGAAGGTGTTTCACCCGATTGAGGCATGCACCAGGTGATCGCTCAATCATGGTGATGTACTGAAAGTCGAAAGGCATGCCTCGGCACCGGTTGGGTCTCTAAAGTTTGACTGGTGACTCGGCCAGATAACTCCAGGTGTGGTTCAATGTTGTCCTGGTTCCGTCATCTGCTCCATGGTTGAATGATAACCTGACTGGATACCTCTTGGTGTGTTTCGATGTTACCTTGGTTCTAGCATTACTACAACCGTTCGACACCCAATGGACTAGCTGACTGCCTGTCAGGAACGTCTTCGGACTGTCCCCAATTTGAATGTAATCTCGCTGACGTTGGACTAGGATGCGAATGATGAGTTAATGTTTTCTGGGTCATCTCCAACAAATGGCGAGATTGTTCCGATTGTTTTAGTTAATCAGTATGTTTGAGAAAAATTAACTTACTGTGATAACCAAGTGTCTGAAAAATGTATTGAGAATGTGAGCTTTAATATTTAATAGAATAAATGTTCCTTTTAAATGAACAAACTGGTTTGTGTTTCATTGTTGTCATCTGCCATCTGTTCAATGAATAATACTGGATACAATATAACAACTGAACTGGGAAATGCAAAGGGAATGTTGAAAATGATTAAAAGAAATTAGAAAAGTCATGTATTTCCTCATTTATTTAGAATATATGTCTTCGCATAAAAATGATTAATTTCAAAAATATAATTAAATAACTCCGCAATGTAGTACATTGATAAAGTAACAAAAAAAAAAAAAAAAAACAACAACAAATTTCACGCATTTTACAAACGCTTCAATAACTGCTTGGGATGAAATGGTACCATGACGGGAGTTAAGGGTTAGTGTTGTATTCGAAGTATATTGAGGCTGAACACCATATCACATTATGAATTCTATTAAGCATACCAAATTATAGTACAAATTCTTGATACCTTTTTGAATGATGAGCGAAGATAGAGAACACTTTTGAAAGAACTACGCTCTAAGAGGCCAGCCACTTTGCACAAGTTTGGTTTAAGTCTAAAGACCATACTTTAGACATCAACCAAATTTATATTACAATGAAATAAACACGAAATGGAAAATTAAGAAGGAAAAAAACTTACTGTTTGAGGATACGAAAGAGGCCTCAGCCTATCGTAATCTTCTTGACCAGCTGTGTCCCATAAACCCAGATTGATGGGCTTACCATCGACCATCACATTTGCAGAGTAATTGTCAAACCTTAGAAATAGAAGAGAAAAAAAAAGGTCTCGTTTAATTTTTTTAAATAGTAAAAGCAGCATTGGTTTTGATCCCTAGGCTGCTTTCTTTCTATGCATTTCTACTGCATAGGTGGCAATTCCCAGACTTGAAAAATCTAGTTTGTTATGTGGCAACACACTTCGCTGAGCGAAGAAAGCATGTCATACAAACCAAAGGGGGAATCGAGGATTTTTCTTGGCGGATAATATAGTGATTGTGCAAAGGTTGATCATATATGATCTGTTTTCCCAGAATATTGTCTAAATTATAAATTATACAGTAAAACCTGTCCTCAACAGAATCAAGGGACCACGATTTTCTTTTGTCAAACGTAGGCTAATACAGGTTTAATTTACATAATGTGTAAAATTAAGTAACGATCTCGTATGCAATTGAAATAAAATAAAAATAAACTAAATAAGTAAATAATTTAAAAATAAGTAAAATAAACAAAGTGATATGCATTACTTACTCTATAATTACTAAATACTGTACTTATCACTTGATACGGTACATTTTTCTTTTAAAGTACACGAAATATTTACCTTAACATTACAGTATACAGTGGATCCCACTTATAACATTCTTTCAAAAACTATCATGGAAAATGTTGTAAGCAAGAAATCTTATGAGAATCAGAGTTTGGACCACTAAAATAAGTCATACTAAATGCTGAGACACACTACACTGACGTGATGTGTTTTCACGTCATGTCAGAGACATTGCAAATTCTGATTCGTGGAAATTCTGTGACGTGGGAATTTCACGTCATGTAATTTCAACGTCAAAGAATTTCCACGAATCGGAATTTACAACATCTCTGATATGATGTAATAATCGCATCATGTCAGTGTAATGTGTTTCAGCCTTAAGGGGGAAACTGCTCTAAGTGGGGACGTTATAAGCGGGATCGACACTGTATGCACTACATTACATTCATTAACTATTGTAAAAACAGTACTGTAAATAAATAAATTTGCATTTGCTACAGCAGTAGTAGTCAATAAGAGTTTTCTGTATGCAGTTTAAATCCTTTGCCACCTGATTTTCAGTAAACACTTCTGCTTCAAAATAATACTAAACGTGATATTATGCTGCAGTTTTTTCAGGATTTTGATAGCATCTGTATAAAACTTCACCCTACACTCTTTTTTTTTTCTGAAACGACAACATTTATTTTCTTTTTAGCATTCCATAAAAATTTTCGATGAGAGTATCAATATGTGCTGTGTAAGTTCATTACCTTCTAGAGATACTGTATCTAAGAGGTAATGATCAGGTTCAGTTTGTACATACATCGTCTATGTTTAAGTAATTCTCAGCACCAACCAGGGCAGTAACCAGGATTATGAAAGAAACATGATTTTGACACTAGGGCAGTAGTAACACCTTCCATAGCAGAAAGCTTCAGTGCGAAGCTTGTCACACATTATGAGCATTAGCATTGGATCCGTATATTCTATTCATACTGATGATTTGGTCTACAGGAGATGTAATGCCAAAGCCATGCTGACTGTCTTCTTTGGCTGCAGTGGCATGGTTCATCGCGAGTACTTACTGCATGACAACCATCACCAAAGAGTACTACCAAGAGGTTCCCTGTCAAAATTGGAAATTCCATTATGATTAATGCAGTAACGTTGTTCCTGCCATTTTATAAAAAAAAACCGTAAATGCAACGGCACTCATTTACACTTCCTCACTCATCAGCGGTCTGCCAGTGACTGGGAGTTTCCACAGGCAAGAAAAAAAATTCAAGCACACGCACTAGGATTGCCCTGCTTGCACCATGCCTCCCTAGCTTCATTGATTCATGTAGTTGCCCCCCCCCCTCCAGTTTCAGCCCCGTTCAACTAGCACTCAAGTTGTTCAGGGATAAGATGCTCATTCCACCACCAAGGTTACCATCAAGGTCCACGAGTTCTATCCTGGAGGGAATAACATAGAAAACAAGTTCTTTGCCTATCAAGCCCGTTATGAACAACGATAGATGCCACCTTCATTTCCCACCCAACTCCATTGGTAAGAAGTTGTACGGTGATATAACCAGAGTTGGTGAGAGGTAAAGTAATAGCCCTGATCAACCGATTATATGTAGGGAAATAGGGTGCAAAAATAAAAAAATTTTAAAAATAAATACTTACACTGTAGGTATATATTCACCAGGAAATGCATTTGTTGTGTAACTTATTAAAAGACAGGTTTTACCCACAGCCCTGGAAAATCGAGAACAAGATACGATTAGTGAATGGATACAAGAAAGAATCACAAATTGTATACACAAGACATTAAATATGAGAAATACACAAATTCCTTATTTGTTTTGTTCCTTTGATATTTTTCTGTTATAACAAACAATCCACTCGGCGCATTTTTTTGTCTTGGCACATTTGCACCACCAGTTTGACTCATCTGCTTTCCTGGAAAGTTTTCTCAGAGTCAGTTTGGCTCTCACGCAACCACATTTTAGTTACTATACTCTTCAAACAACACAACTTATCTCTGTTGCGACATTGAAGGTGTTGCATGATTCAACGGAACTCTGTTATTACTATTGACATGGAGATGAAGTGTCAGACAAACATGAATTATCTTTGATACAGCTTTCATTTCAGCGGTGCTGGTTAACATGCTGAGATATTCCGATAAATTCTGTTAAATATTTGTTATGTTAAAAATATGATAATGTTCCTGTGCCAAACACATGCGGAAAGAATGAAGTCAAAATCCACCACTTTGGTGTTGAAAAAATGTGTGGATGTTCATCACGAAAAATTACCTTCCTTAAAAATTTTTAAAAGTTCGAAAAGAACAAAGACTTTAAGTGATCTAGCATGGTATTGACACAATGCTTCAGAAAGCAGTTGGATAAAAATTTAATTGCCACAAGGTTCTGCAGCACCAGTGGTGGCCTAGGAACTGGTGATATGCCATGGTGCTAGTAATGTTATGCAACACTAGGATGTTATGCACACACTCTTTGCAACCTATCGAGGACCATCAGTTGAACAACCCTTTGAAAACCATTGGAATGTAACAGACATTCCTAAAATATTTTGCACATTTTAGTCGTCAACCCAATGGAAAAGGAGTGTATGGGCGGGAATATGGAAGGAGGGTATTTGGGAGGCAATACCTCCCCCTCCCAGCTTCTATGATTGAGCTGATTGATCTAATATAGGTTTATATGTGTTACGGCTAAAGCCCGAAATCGGTCAGTTGGCCAGGGCAATGTCTGAAATTCTGGCTTTGGCCAGTTTTCAAAGTGGCTGGAGATCACTGGTCAAAGAAAACGCATGATACGGGGTCATAGCCAAGTTTTGACTTTTGTTTGTGATAATTATAGCCATTTGCAATTATGGTTAGCCATCACAAGCCTAACGATAAAAGGAATCGAAATATCGATATCTTAGGAGATTCATATCAGTATTATAGGGATCTCCCAGCCACTTTTGGCTAATATTCAAAATTCCACAGAATCTTGAACATTGGCCGATGATTCAACTAGGCAGATTTCAAGCTTTGGCCATAACATATGTATGATATTGCCATCTCATCTCTCTCCGCCCTGGCTCTTGAAGTCTATCTCTGCTTATGAAGAAGTGGTGTTTGAGCTGGAAGACATGAATGTGATGCACGATTTTTGTTATTCTTATTATTATCAGCCATAGGCAAAGATAGAAATGGAGGGCTGGGGGCATGATAATGCCAATTCATATATATATATATATATATATATATATATATTGGGGGGGGGGCATTGCCCATGTATCTCCGCCCATGTCATTAGCTGTTAGCTATGTGATAGTGACGTTATTAATGGATTTACCATGGTTTGGTTTGATTCTTTGCAGGAGAGAAAAGTAGTTTATTCAAATGAACTTGAACTTCCTCTTGCAATAGTTGTGAAGAGTTGAATATCTGAAACCTTTAATTTCAGAGAAGCATCAGCATTGGCGTATGCAGGAAGGGGCCCCTTGAGCATATATTAGTGTTATTTTACAGGAAAAGTGTAAACCCCCCCCCCTCAGAAGGAAAAAATCTGAAGCCCCCTTGAGAAAATTCTGTGTACGCCTATGCACATCAGTGGCATATGCTAACCAGGTTGCTGTACCACCACTTCACCCTTACATAAGGATGGGAGAGAAAATTTTAACTGCCAGAGTCAGTCCTAAGGTACGAACATATTACATGCTGGTTTCCAGATTCCGTGAGTTGGTGGCATTATGGATTGGTTAATAAAACCTAAACTTTTAACCAATCAGCAATGGCACCGACTGGCAGAATCCAAAACTAGAGTGCACTAGGTTTGTACCCTAACTTCTGGTCAAGTGTTTTCTCCACAGGTGAGTAGATGAAAAAAAAAAATGTAATAAAAATCCTGCACCATGAAACAGATGCTAAAAAGATGTAGACTGTAGTAGTAGTAGGTGGTACGCCAGCAAGATTAATGACAAATCAATGAAACTGATTGATTGGTATATACTGGATCACATCAGAATCTTGCTGCTGCTGTTACTATTACTGCACTGTACATGCAACTCCTAGACAATTTTTGAGGAACTTCTAACAAATTGATGCAAGCAGCAGGGTTTAAGCTACGGTCACATTTTTCGCAAAATGCGAAAGAAAATCGCAGAATGCGAAAATAGTAGTAGCCACTTTTGCAAAAATGCGTACATGAGGTACACAACGAGTAGACATCCAACCATGAATCATTACATTAGGGGTCATTCAAGTATTACATCAGCATCGGGGGATTTCGGATTTGCGGACTTTTGATGACAAGGGGTGGAGGGGTCAAAAATGGCTAAAAATCTGCTGATGTAATACTTGAATGGCCCCTTAGCATTATAGCATTTTGCTAAAGCTTTTCCCCCCTCATTTTCGCTTTTTTGCAAAAGGAATTTTTTATCCAGCTTAAACCCTGGCAAGCAGGAATGTGTGTGATGTGTGTAATATGTATAGCTTTAACATATTTATGATGTTAGAGTTATACTTGCTTCATGTTCAAGTGCTGCTGCCGCCATCTTTCTTTACATTAGGAAGTGACAGTGGCAGATGTCTGAAGTTTTGTGTTCATATGGAATCTTGCTACTGGGGGTGCAGTAGCCCAGGTCGATAAGATACTCGCCTAAAGTACCAAAGGATGTGCAGAGGTGTCACGAGTTCGATACCCGGTTCGTCCTTGTCAGAAAATTTTCCTGACACAGGGGTACAACAGAAATGGCGACATAACCACAGAAAAAATTGCTACTGCAGGGAGTCCCCCATCGAGGGATTAGTGCATCAACCCCTCAACGAGTATAAAAAACAAACCTGCCATTCGGAACTTGCAATAAATCGCAGGTCCCGGTCTAATTAGCCCTCGTGTGCAGAAAATGACCATGGTGCGACAAAAATGATCAAATCTTGCTACTGAAACCATTATGTCGTTCTCTGACCAAAATTTTATCAACAGACCCCCCTCCCCCATTGCCTTGCCCCACTGTCCAAACTATCATTTGCGATCAGCTAGTGGATTAGCCATGCACACACCTGCTGCAGCTCAATTTTAAATGAGCAGAAGAGAAAGTCAGCCCAGAAGAGAAACTATAGTAAGGGAAAGTGTAAATTGAGTTGCGTGCGACGTTTGCAACTTGACACACGACAGCAAGCTCTTTTTGCAACCAATTACTAAACCACACATGCAATTCACCCATATTCCTCTGTGGAACTTCTAATGAATAATACATGTTGGAATGTGCATGCGTATGTGTTGTGAACCGAACGTGAAGTTTGTTTCTGTGCAATGCTTGTTATATTGTTGTCACCTGCTATCTAATTTTCGAATTATGAGTGAAGTGTAAAGATTGAAGATTTGTACCCATTGTAAGCCTGTTGCTTTCTGCGGTGAGACTAGGGCCTATTTAATGGGTTTATATTAATTCTGATTTTCAATCTCTGCGCTTGGGTCTGGTCCATTCGCGAACGCAGCACTGCATGTAGCTCAATTTGCACCTTGTCCAAGTCCAAAATTTTATCGCACATGATGCCGTTAACCGCCTCCCAAAGAAACATAATTTTAGGTATACATCTCAGTAGACACATGTCTTTAGCCATCCTTCTCAGGCTATATCACACTCAGGGCCGGACTTAAGAGGGTGAGATTGCACCAGGCCACAAATTTTCAGGGGCCACCATTTTTCCAAAAGAAACCCTTTCTTTTCTCAGCAGATGTTTTGGAAATTTTTTATTAAAATTTAATTTTTTCCCCATTAAACTATCTATAATTTTGAAAGGAGGCTTTCAGTTTAAAGCCCCTATAATGTTATTTATTAGTGTGGTGTAATTTTCAAACACCACCATATCTGAATCATTCTAATTAATTAGGAAAATTATAATTTTTTGCTTCTCCACATGCTTCATATTATATGTCTCGCTCAGGCATTGTAACGTGTAACTATTGTATATATAGCTGACCGATGACTTCCAAGAGGTCATCAGTTGCCATTATGACTCACCCAAGGCAGAGCTCTGTGGGGGCATGTTGTTTTGATCAGGGGTGGCTTGTGCAATGGGTGCAGTACCCCCAGGCGGCAGCCTGGACTGATAAAAATTCACAAAATACCACGCACTGTCACTCATTTTTGAGCCATACCTTGACAATGAACATGTTGAGGAAAATAGACAGGGTCTGGGCAATATCTCCAAGATATTTAGTATAAGCTATGTAGGAGGTCTAGGGCTGTGACACCAGATACAAGGATGGATTCTGTCTCTCACAGGGCAAGTGCGCATTTCGGTGTCCAATAATTTTACAGGCGTTGTCAAATAAAGGCAACAAAATAGTTCGGATTCTTACTTGTACAGGGCCTGGAAAACCAGAAAGCCCTCTCACTTCCCTAGTTTCTGCCCTGAAATTCTTAGAGTAGGTATTTTGACGATATTACAATTAAATTCTACGTTGGAGATTTTTGATTAATTGAAAAATTCAACCTTAAAAGGAAGACAAATATGACAGCTCATCAATAAGAGCTGCAATGTGAGAAACATCTGTAATAATGGAATGATGAAATAAAATGTTTCTGGACTGAAAAGAAAATTTCTTTAAAAGTGGGACGTATGGTCAAGGGTATTTTGTTGGGTAAAGATTGGTCCCACGTGTGGGAATATTAAAAAAAAGTATTTTTTTTTCAACAATAAACTACCAGCACGGTAGCTCTGTTTCAACTATAGAAACGATAGTGATTATCCCAAATAATGCAAATAAACGGGAAGTATTCGCAATTTGAAGGAGCCCGACAGATCATTCCTCTTCGGGCTCTGCGTCTGTTAATGGTGGACCTGGAATTGACCCGAGGGACCTTAAATACTTTATTTTGGGCTTGAAATCAATTTAACTTGGATAATGATGCAGTTATAATAAACTCTAGTCGGAACAGTAGACAGATTGAGTGGAACCAGTTTTTCAGCTATAGTTTTTAGTTATTTTTCCTTCCTTAAGTTATAAATGCCTTTTTAGTACCTATTTTGACCATTTTTAGGGCCTGAACTTCTAGGCTCTATTGATTATAATCCCAACTAACAACGCCTTCCTGAAATAATGAAAAAAATTAGTTCCCCTTTCTGAACAATTTTTTCCCCTTCAAGATTTATGTTCCTAAGTCGGAAAATTTAACTTGAGAGGCCGCAAAAAAATATTTTGCACCAGGCCGCGAAATTACTAAGCCAGGCCCTGATCACACCCAACATCCCCCTTCCTCTCCAGAAACTTCCTCCATGGAAGCAACCCATCACACGCTCCCCCTACCAGAACAGCACACATGGCCTACTCACTCCAACCAGCCTTTTAATGAAGATTTATATTCAGTTGGTAAATTCATCTTCCCACTAAGTTCTACACAGAAACCACACATCAAAGGAGGAGGGGGGATATGCAGTAGCACCGGCGCAACCACGAGGAGATGATGTTGCCTAAAACAATAATAAGCAAACACAAGCCCACTCTCAGTCAGTCCTCAAAATAAAAAGCAGCAAATATCGGTCACGCGACCCACTTTTATTGCTCCAAGGATAATTTTTTTTTTTTTTTCCCGAGCAACACGTACGGACGTGCCCATTTAAAGTAAGGGCCAGACAGAGAGAAGAAAATCTCCATCTTCCACAAGAAGCGGAGGAGGACACAGACACATGGCATAGGAAAACAGACCACCCACTTGAGGAGGACCTGAATACCAGGCAGGCGCGAAAAATAAATAAATGAAGAGGCTCCAATAAATGAGATAAAAAAAACACGTATCCTCCTTGTTATTGTTAAAAGGGGGTGAAAAAAAAAAAAGATGGCATCCCATTCCTTGAACAATTATTTCCTGTTTTCGAGAGAATTTCCAAAAAGGAAAAAAAAAGCAAAACAGAACATATTACGAAATCGTCATTGAATTTCCGCAGGGTGCGCACTCGCTTCCGGAATGCGTAACCGCACGGAACACACACTGCCGAGAGGTCGTTGACGGGCCACCCCTCTTTTTTCATTCATTCATTACATTGTACATTCAATCAGAAAACGAATAAAAATCTCATCACACTCGAGATTCTTCGTCGTCGTCCCCCTCCCGCGCACAGCACACGTTCAGGACGCGCATTCATGCGTTCCACAGACGCATTCCTTTTCATGAATTACCCTCTTCAAGGCCTTTCGTGGATACTCCCCCCCCCCTTCCTCCCCGCACATCAGGCGTTCTTGACCTTTCCCCGTCGCGACCCGAAATCAACAGCAAGATCAGCTTCGCGACTCATGGGACTGTTTGTTTTCGAAATTAGTGAAACCGGGGGCGCAATAAGTGCATTTATAGCAGCACTTGTAAGTAAAATTGTACGAAATAATCTAGGAAGCTCCTGCGAATCAAGTCTGGGTCGTGACCCATAGCTCAAGAATCCGTGGCTGTAAGTGGACTTGTACGACCCATCTCGGAAGCCCTTGCGAATCAAGTTTGGGTTGTGACACAATCTCTGGCTGTAGGTGGATTTGTGCGACCCATGTCGAAAGTCTCCGTGGATCAAGTTTGGGTCGTCACTCACGAGCCAAGAACTCCTGCCCAAATAGAGGCACTATAAGTTGCCACACAATACCTTGACTCACAAAAAACTAGCTATACCTACGAATGACACCATTGAAAAAATAATTAGAATTTTGAATACCGTGCGGCACCCTTGGCCTCCCGCCCATCTCCAGCATCTTCGGCACCACCATAAAATGCGGGAAACTGCATTCCCATCAAATTTGATTCAATACCGAACCATTTGATCACTCAATATGATTTCCTCCTCCAAAGTAAACCTAATCCAGGACCCGATTTGGATAAAAAGGGCCCCTGGGCGACATAGACGGATAAGAGAGCGATCTGCTCTGTTCAGTGAAAAAATCGGGTTATTGGCATGAGGGAGGGCTGAGTCGGACATTCGCCCCCCCCCCCCCCAGTTTGAAGACACTATGTACGGCGAGGCCCTCCACGATTACGGACAATTTTGACAACGATCTCAAAAGGACAGACATCCGCGCACGGCCCAAGTCTGTATGAAGCAGCTACATAAAAAAAAATAATTTTAGTCAATGGCTCCCGATCCTGAAGGATGTGGGTGGGGGGGGGGGGGTGCGACAGCTCCTAGAAAGCCGTGCGATATTATAAACGGTTTAGTGAAACAACAGCGGATTAGTTCTTGGTTTTACAGATGTGTGTATGAAATGTAGACATACAATTTTAGTAAAAACTAATAAAACCCATAAGCGGATACAGAGTGAGGGCGATCGACCCCTCACGGTTTCAGGATCATGTACCCATGTAGTGCCAGGGCCGCAACTATACCATACGCTTGGTCAGCCGGCTAAAAGGATGCATTTTGGCTTCCTCCAGTATTAAATAGGGTGAAATGTGCACCCCCCTACTTGTCTGGCCTCCTGCGGCCCTATGCTCATGCTTAACGCATGAGTCCACCACCCGGGCACGGCTCGGATGGGGGGGGGGGGGTTCAAGTGCAGAGGAGTCCTCATGAAAATGAGATGTGATTAAGAATTTCGAGAGTAAAACATGCAAATCGGTATGCAGGCATTACTAGCCAGTTAGGGAGGGATAAAAAAAAATTCACTTTTATGATGCTTATAAGACGGCACTGGGAATATGCCTCAAGTTAAAGGCCTGCTCTCTTGTGTATGCGCTGGCTTCGGATCCGGACGGTAATAATCGCAGGGGGACCAACAAACCAAGAATCACACATACCCGAGCCGAACACCTAAGAACTCAAAACCCTTCTGACGCCATTGCGCGCCTGGCCGAAAAAAAACAAAACAAAATAAAGCATGAGAATACAACCACGAATTCCAGTTAAGATACGAAGACGAGACCGGCTGGGTCTAACCAGGCACATATCCAAGAGTCAAATCGCGATGCATGCATGCTAAACACCTGGCGTAGACAAAAAAAAACCTCGCACCACACAAACACGAGGCGCTAAATTAGGAAAATGGCCCAAAAAACACGCCTCCAAAACAACTACTATAAGCATCAAGGCCGGAACGAAAGTGAGTGACACCTACGAGTGTTTTCAATTAGCCTCCCCCCTCCTCGGCTAAGGCTGGTAATACGGCGGGCAAAAAAAGGTATATGACAAGAAAAACGTCCACTTATAGAGACAGATACGCTTTTTTCCGCCCTTCAGCCGAAAAACAGAAACCACGCGGTCTTCTATCAGTCAGAAGAAAACTTGAAGCTATTTCTGGTACAACCAGAGATGTCTTCGACCCTAACGCCTCCTGTGAGATATATATCAATAAGAAGACAAACGGACTTCTCACTACTTTCAAGTCAGAACACACCGCGAAGAGTCCTCTCCAGAAATATTCCATCAACTTAAACTCAACACCACTTACAGCAAGGGTGAACAACCTCCAGCCCGAGGGTCAAATACGGCCCGCCAAGAGGTTCCATCCAGCCCGCGAAAAGTGTTCTGGTATCAAAGTATCAACACACACACAACACGGTAAAGGCCTAGAGGCTGACCATATTTCCTTAATAAAACAAGCACGGATCCATACGGGATATCGTCAACTGTCACAAAAAAATTGTTAAACACAAGTGGGCAATTACAATTCAACAAAAATTGTCAGAGGCAAGTATAGTTGCCAACTGCCACCAAAACAATTGTCAGAGGCACGTATAGTTGCCAACTGCCACCAAAACAATTGTCAGAGGCACGTATAGTTGCCAACTGCCACCAAAACAATTGTCAGAGGCAAATAAAGTTGCAGCTTAGATCAAAAAAAGTGTCAAAGAGGCACGTTGAATTGCCAATTAAAAACAACAAAAAGTTGTCAACGGCAAATAAAGTTGCCAATTACACCCAAAAAAAATTATCAGTGGCAAGTAAAGTTGTCAATCACAGTAAAAAACTGTCAATGGCGAGTAAATTTGCTTACTTAAATTGCTGAAAAATCGCCAATGGGGATAAAATAAAGAGCTACTGCACGCAATGGATGAAAATATAATCTATACAAAATTGATTTTCTGTGTGTGTTCTCTATACAAATCTACAATTTTAGCTCTATCGTCGCCACAAATTTTGTATATGTACCAAATGGGACCTCGACCTGAACAATACTGAACTACTTTAAAAGTTTGTCAGAGATGGGCAAATACCCGAAATGGGCGAAAAACTGTCGGGCAATAATGGTTTCTCGGCCTCAACAATCACTTTCGGAGTGTTTACTTGGTTACCGTGGTTCCCTGGCAATGCGTTTCAGACATGCATATGCTTTTACAATGGTGTCGCCACTTTTTCAATCCTCTCAGCAATTGAAGAAAACTCGGGCAGCACCGGGAATTGTAGCACTAGTTCACCTATAAAAATCGTATGTTTGACAAATAAGTGAGAGGAATACATTTTATACGACTATAATTAGTTATTACGATAGTCATAAAAGTGATCGTAACTCTTGATTGCCAAATCTCGCCAAAATTAGCTATAAAATTACGGATCTGCCAAGTAAAACACGAGTGATATGGCCACCCTCTATTGGCTGGCCCCGCGAGTGGCAGAAACACCGCATATATTTGGCCCGCGGACTGAAAAGGTTGTGCATTCGGACTTATACAAGATCTCATTATCTCGGTTAAGATAAATAAACTCATTACATGTGGAACGATAAGAAATAACAAGCAATGTCTCTCGAGAAAACGGTTCTTATCCTACAGGATAAGGATCTCTCTGACAGATCTTATCTCGTGCATTTTTATTTTTTTAACTTATCACCACCCATTAATTTCCTTTCGAAACAACAAACATTCCGGTTCCCACAAGGAAACTATTAAGGAAACTGTCTGCCCAATTACCAAAGCAGCAGCGAGATTTTATAAATTACGGTACAGGGATGGCCACTGAAAGACTGGAGGGGTTTGGAAAAATCATAACGTGTGCATTTTCAATCTTTTTTTCCCCATTATATATTTTTTCACAGGTTATAGAACAAGGATGCTCAACCAGAGTGCGGGTCACACACTTCATTGATCTCAAAACGTGTTCGGGGGGGGGGGGGGGGGGAACACTCATTCAAGAGATTTGTAAATGTGCCGCGGTCTGCCCTAATTAGGTTTCTTGTGTTTCCCAAAATTCGAGGCGTGAATGCGAGTCGATCTCTCCCTTTAAAAAGTCTCGCCGCGGAGAGCAAAAGGCCCTTAAAACGGTACAATTATTCAATCATTGCCCTCCCACTAGCCGTTGTGGTGGTCGAGTGGCCATAGCGACGGACTCGCATCGCGAGGATCAGGGTTCAAGCCCCACCGTCACCGCAGTGGTAGTCGGCTGAAATTGGTCTTCTACGGTTCGAGGCGCGAATGCGAGCCGATCTCCCCGTTAAAAAGTCTCGCCAAAGAGAACAACAGGCCTACAACGTTCAGTCATTACACTTCACTCACCATGAGTTGAGAAAAAGCTCAGTTTAAAAAAATTGATTGCAGATGGCAGGACTACGCGTAACAAGCATTACACAGAAACAAACTTCACGGAAGGTTCACTATACGTACACACACATTCCAACATGTACCAATTCGTTAGAAACTCCGCTGAGGAATGTGGATGAGGTGCATGTATGGTTTAGTGGTGGTAGTCACCCGCTTGAGTTCATCTGGAAATGCGCCTGTGAATATACCGGGGATCACTCAAGTCAGTGGTTCCCAAACTTTTCGAAACGCGACTCCCCTTTTGACAAATTTCTAATGGCGACCTCCTCGTGTTTTTCTAACTTCAGTTAAAATTTAATCGATTGATGGCGCTTGCAGTAAAACAATTTTATATGTGCACAATCATTTGATTATTTTCTGCACACGATGGCTAATTAGACCGGGACCTACAATTTATTGCCGATTCAAAACGGCAGCGTTTCTTATCTGAATGACGTTTATGGCAAACACTGCAGAGGGCTTCTATCTCTAGGAGGTGCTGATCGAACTCGCGATACCTCTAAACATCCTATGGTACGTTAGGCGAATATCTTTTCGACCTGGCCGTTACCGCACTCTTGTGCCAGTGCCGTCTTAACGCATGGGCCCGGGGAAGGGCGTCAAGAGAAGAAGGCCTCAGAAAAATGAGTAATTGAATTTTTCGAGAATTTGCCAGGTAGGGCCTCAGAAAAATCCCTTCACCCGGGGGCCCACAATGACGACCCTGCCTTGTGCATAATCAACTCTGCATTTTTTGAAAAACCAACTCTGATACGTATGTGAGAGCATGCAGCGGATACATCAATCTTTGACAACCAATGAAAGTTGAATGATTGTAAGGCTTCCTACCGTCAAAACCTGCAACTACATGATTTCGTCATAAATAAATAATTAAAATTTTATATGGATGTCTGCAAAGCATGCAAAAAAAAAAAAGATTTTTTTTTAAATTTACAGATCACAGTACATGTGATCCTCAGCAGTTTCAAAGAATTTAAGAGGCCCTCGGTGCAGTTCCACATCAGCTGCGTTACCCACAGCAGAGTTCCAGATCATTTAAGTGATCCAAGGCACATTTACAGATCGCGTAAATGACCTGGGGGCTGCTGTTCCAGATCACCAAAGTGGCCCGCGACAGGTTTTCGAACCGATGAAGTCGCCCTCACTCTTGTCACGATCGCAATTCCCGCCTTAAAAAGTTCGTGTCCCGAAGGCACGACTCTCTCTCAACCTTTGAGAGGACTGTAGTGTTGTCGAAACACCCTCGCTGTACTGCAGTGTCCTTGAAGGATCCATCTGCCTTTACACGTCGTCAACACGTCGTGTTGTGTCTTAGGTTTAGAAATATTACGACAAATTGAAAGCATTCCGAAATTGCACTTATACGTACTTATTCGCTCGAAGTTATTCTGAGAAATAGATGACATGACATATTGAAGCAATTTTTAACAATTGATGCCACAAAAGAAAAAAAAATGCATGGGGTAAGTAGGCGGTGCATCTTAATGCATGGGCCCACCAAGAAAACACCTCACAAAATTGAGAACTGGTTGAAATTCTCGAGAATTTGCAGGTAGGGCCTCAGAAAACAGTTGCCCGGGCTCCCCCCCCCCCGTTACAATGCTCTTAAGATGACCCTGTAAGTAGGGTATTTGCCCAGGGCCTCACTTGGTCAGTCACTCATTAGCTTTGTAATTCCCCCACCCATTCCATCACTCATACAGTTACTTGATTTGACTCATTATGGTTAATCACTCGCTCACTAATACGATTATTCCTTCAGTCATCAATTGGTCATTTGTCCAATCATTCATACGGACACTTGTCCAATCATTCACTGTCATTAATAAGGTCATAGGTCACTCATAAACCTGACCCATAGCAGAATGTTTTGCATTGTTCCGCAACAAGCCCTCAGCTGATCAGAAATTGACCAGATCGGTGAAAATTCCCAGCCGCTGTGGTGGTCAAGTGGTCATAGTGACAGACTCACATTGCGAAGACCCGGGTTCAAACCCCATTGTAGTCGCAGTGGCTTAAGTTGGGTTTTCTGCGGTTTTCAACTTCGAGGTGCGAATGCAAGCCGATCTCCCCGTTAAAAAGTCTCGCCGTAGAGAACGACGGGCATACAACGTTACAATTATTCATTCATTGCACTTCACTCACTGAGTTGAGGGAAAACACTTATAGTTTAAAAAAATTGATTGCAGATGGCAGCACTACACATAACAAACATTACACATAAACAAACTTCATGGAAGATTCACCATACATACACACACATTCCAGTATGTATCAATTCGTTAGAAGTTCCGCAGAGGAACATGGATGAGGTTTAGTAGTAGTAAAAATTCCCATAATAGTGTTTCCACACTTTCCTGGAAATTCTTTCTGATTATTCTGTGATGTATGACACAGTTTATGGCATATTCTGCTTTGGGTCATTCATATGGTCACTCAGCCACTTGGTCATTCATACAGTCACTCATATGATTACTCACGTGGTTATAAAGTTACTCACTCACTAGCTCAGACACTCAGTCGCTCACTGGTGAGGAACTGCTGACTGAATTTTCCTATCAGTTCACATCCTGTTCCTATTGTTCACAAAAAACATAGGCATTCCCTCCTTATATTCAGATATATTACTTATCATTGAGTGATTTTAATTTTTTAAATATATATATAATTTTGAAATCGGGCGATTCTCTCCAAGTCATCCTGTAAAAGTATCAACGTGATATAGTCTACGCTCGTTATAATGTTCCAGGGGAAACGAACGTTATATTGGGAGGTCTTTATATCAAACATTCATAAAAAGAATCAAAATTTAGCTTCTCTGCTTTCCCCTACTGTTGAAATTTCCCTTCTTGTGATCGAGGAGAAGGAAACCCCAACTGTTTTGCTTTCATGACTGAATCACTGTTTTTAATTACGGTAAATGAAGTACTCTTTTGGAATATTTAGTGATTCGGCTATTTTGGCTTTCGACATCAATTTCTAGTCAACTTCTGCCAAACCTTTCAATTTGAGATCTAACATCCTCCCCCCACATTAGCTGGCATGTGACCAAACTCAAGGGACTCCAGATTTCAAGTGTTGAGATCTGGTCCGTTCACACCATGCCAAAAAAAAAAAAAAAGCTAGGTTTAATAAAGAACCACATTATACTGTTGGCAGTTTCAATGGATTTTTAACGATAAAGATATTTAAGAATTTTTCAGAATCTGTGATTTGAACTTCCTGGCATGCTGACTAATGCAGGAGAATAAAGTAAAGATATAAGGCTCTATATAGCGAGCACCATGCAGAATGAATAATTTTCAGAATGAAAAAATATGTTCAGTTACCTGTATATTCTTAAATTGAGAAATTAAGCAAAATTGCGCAAAAGTTAATCATGTGGGAAAGCCACCAAAATGTGTGACGAGCTACTGTGTGAGAAAACAAAACACAATGGTAAGGACACATCAACACCATCCAATCGACTCGCACCTTGCTATGACTCTACCTATTTCTAGTGAGGGCGATACATAACTACAGGGTATCCCACAGAAGTGACATTACTGTATCTTTCCTACTCCAAGCATCAAAGGTCAAGGTCAAACACACTCAAGGATGGATTTTGTCCAATTCTTTGCAAAAAAGAAAACCCAGAGAGACTAAGCTAAGATTGGTTCTTGTAATGGACTGAACGACATTTACTGTTCATTATATTAGATAAAAGATAACGTGGCAAAAATTTCGTAACAGTCGTTATAATGGATACAGGACTCCCTCTCAAAAAATTTGAAAAAGTTGGAAAATGCAGGACTAAAAAGTAGGATGGGGAGGGTACCCCCCAGACAACATGATCATAGCAAATTTTTTTTTTTAAACTCCATTAATTTTTCGTTTTTTTCCATAGCACGATTTCAGTATCCTATAAGATAGTCAAAGCAAAATGACGGAACAGTTTTTGGCCAAAACAGTGTACTAGCAACTACAGATAATTCTTTTGTCTCCACTCACAATATATATTAAATTTTTTTTTTTTTTTTTTGGAGTCTTACACAGTCCAGTCTGTCAACTCTCTTCAAAAAATGCACACAGCAAATTATGAAGACATGAAAGTTGTTCAAAAATTACGCTTCTTCGAGATCACTTTCAAAAGCATAGCGCCAAATATGTATAAATTACAAGTTCCAATGCAAATAAGTCACAGTGAACCCAGGGCCGCAACTGCGGGGATGCAGGCGGGTCTGCTGCCGCGGGCGCAGAACCAGAGGGGAGGTGTAGATTTCACCAATCAACCGCTCCTTCAGCATTACATGGGGGCGCCAAAATACGCTCTTGCCCCAGCTGACCAAACATCTAGTTGCGGTCCTGGGTGAACTGGATGGTTGTGATCCCTTTTTTAAAGGGATTTGTTTACATTTCACTGTTCAATATCAGTAATAGTTTATGAAAAATGAAACACTTTAATTTCTGGCTCTTTGCTGAATATTGTCAAACTAAGCAAATTAAAAATTAATAAACCAAGTGGGCCACCCCCTCGCCCCAAATAACCTTGAAAACGATAAAATTTCTGCTTTGGCAGAATCATTACTTGTAATCTACAACATTTGTACTATTTGGCAATATATCGATGACTCCCTGCTCAATTAAAACCAATTACACAAATTTTGTAGATGGGATTTGGTAGGAAAAGTAGGGCATTTTACCAAAAAGTGGAACGAGTGGGAGCCCTGTGGATGGTCTTTATAACAAGCGACGATTGTATTATATTATTGTACAAGTAGAATTTGATAAAACTACATGGTATGATACATGGTAATTATGGCTCAGCTCAGTTTGCTGCTCAAGTGACCTGTAAGTGTGCAGTGGAAACATACTGTTTGCAACTGAAGTTATCCGGAAGTAGGACATTAGCCATTTTAGCGAACTGGAGGTGTTATTTTGAAATGTGCTGTGCGCCCGAAAGAAGAATGTGCCAAAATCTGTGAAGCATGTCACAGAACAATCTAGACGAATTTGAAAAGTGTAGAAAGCACTATTAGAGCATTTTTACCGCAGAAGATTTCCAATCATCCGAGGGCTCATTGCAGAACAATGCAACACTTGGGGCCCTTAAGTGATTTGATATTCCTTCGTGAGCCAATTGAGTGGGTAGGTAGGTATGCGGCAAGGCCAGATCAGATGGCTCAGAGGGCGAATTAGATCTGTGGGCCACGAGCTGAGCATCTAGGCTAAATGGGATCATTGCAAGAAAATCCCAATAATAACAAATGTGGACAGTGGCATATTTAGGGGGGGGGGGGGGCTTAACAAACTATCACCCACGGCGACAAGCTCAGAGGGGGCAGAAAATTCGAGGAATGAATGGCCAGGAAACATTATAACAGGAGAAGGCAGCAAAACCAAAAAATCTACCTCTGCCCAGAGAACAAGGGACTAGGTCTAGCATGTAAGTGACCAAACAAGTGACAGAGTTTGCAACCATGTGTGTGCAGGCATGTGAATAACCAAAAGAGTAACAACATATCTATGACCAAAGGAGTGACCTAGATCATGTGAATAACCAAAAGAGTAACAACATATCTATGACCAAAGGAGTGACCTAGATCATGTGAATGACCAAAAGAATCACGTAGAGCATGTGAATGACCAAAAGAATCACGTAGAGCATGTGAATGACCAAAAGAGCAATCTGAAAAGTGAGGGATCAGGTCAGTGAGCAACCAAAAGAGTGACATAGGGAGAATGTGAACATGGGAAGAGATGACACTGTGTGTGTGTGTGGGAGGGGGGGGGGACCAAAAGAGCGATTTATAGCAGCGGTTCTCAACTTTTAACTTGTGAAGTCCTTTTCAGTCTATAATTTCTATGGTGGGGCCACGTGTAGGCCTCTTCTTTTTATTCATTTGCCAAATTCACAGATTTATTTTGTGGTCTGCAGAGCCCTGCTGAGAACCCCTGAACCAGAGCTTGTGTGCAAGCATGTAAATGACCGAAAAAGTGATCAATAGAGAGAGCGAGCAACCAAACGAGTGTGCAAGCATGTGAAAGACAAAAGCAGTGTGCGAGTAACTGAGTAACCAAAAGACAGGCATATTTACAGGGGCAGGGCTAAGCAGGTTATAACACAGGGCAGCAAATTTGCTTAGCCTGCAGGCAGCAAAATCCATCCACGACTGTGCCCCCTCCCCCAGAAACTCGAATTTCAACCAACTTTAACGAGAAACAAATCTTCAGGACAAAAAATACATCTATAATTGGTCATATTCATAAAGATTCAGTGAACCTTTACAGATTGTTGCAAGGAAATCCTGATCATTTGATCCCGATAATATTCCGTATGAATATCTGCAGCGGATTTACAACTTTTTTCACATGAGTACATTTTAATATGTGAATTTAAAATTGAGTGCAATTAATCGCAAAATGCTGGAAGAGTTCCTTATTTGGTGAGCTAAAATGTATCATTTGGTCGTTTTATTGCTTTTCTTGCAAAGCAATATTTACCAAAAATTGCTTTTCTTGTGAAAATAAAACGGCCAAATGATACATTTTAGCTCACCAAATAAGAAACTCTTTCAGCATTTTGCGATTAATTGCACTAAATTTTAAATTCACATACTAAAATGTGAAAAAAATACTCATGTGAAAAAAGTTGTAAATCCGCTGCAGATATTCATACGGAATATTATCGGGATCAAATTATCAGGATTTCCTTATTATTATTTCAAGTATTTCATGTTTTTGCGATCATATTGTGATTATTTCTCAAAAATAAATTTCAAAAACATATTTTCACAAGCACAACGCTAGCATGAGTACAAAATACTGCAATCCGAATCTCAGTAAGTGGTTCTCCCCCACTTTATGTCACATGGAGCAAAAGCTTCGAGCTGGTATGGAAATTTCCCTTTTCTCCTTGAACAGTGCAGATTATCCTTTATAGGCTAAGCATCAGGAGATGGTAGGCGACCCCCCCAGATATGAACTGTGAAGCATGACCCCCAAGCTCAGTTCTTTTCAAGACCCCCTCCCCCACTACAGTGAATTTATAGTGTGAAAAAACAGCCTTGCCTAAGAGCCACTGCAATAATCTGGAAATTCGTGACGGGCCGCACGAAGCATCTAAAGAGTATGTGAACGACTAAAGGAGTGACATGGAGCTGGAGCATGTGCAAGAATGTGGATGGCCAAAAGGGTAACCTAAAGCATGCCAGAACAGGAATAACCTAAAAGAGTGACCCTGAGAGTGTGCGATCATGTAAGTGAGAGATAGAGTCAAGGGCAGAGTCTGTGAGTGACCTACAGAGTGTGCGAATGACCAAGTGCGAGTATGTGAATAACTAAAAGAGTGTACAAGTAAGTAAACAACCGAAAGAATGACCTGGACCACATGAAAGAATGTGATTGGCCAAAAGAGTGACTTTGAGAGTGTACGAGCATGGGAGTGACCAAGAGAATAACCAGAGAGTGTGATGGGCTGGATCTGTGAGCACAACAGGACCTTTAGATAAACCATTCAGAGAGTCATCAAATGTGGCACCTCCAAAACATTAGTTTATTTTCTCTGTGCTTGCCTCGTCCAACTGGATTATACTGTCTTCTTTGTTGGCTAGGACTTTAAACCTGTTTAGTGAAATTGTAATAAAGGACGATTATAAAGAAATTACATTTTCTTTCTGATTTAATCCAATACAAATGTCATTTAGGTACATCAAGTTGACAATAACAGCTCACAAAGCAAACGCCCAGTAAAGTAGGGCCATGCTATCATTTATTAATTCACAAATATATAATATTAAGACCGCTGCAGGAGGGGTCATATATTACAAGATCGGCACACCAATGTATACATGCCTATATGCCTTGGGTTGCACTAGTATTGCAGCCCGACTATCGTTCCGAGGATCCAGGTTTGAACCCCGTTGACAGCACAGTGGTGATCGGCTGAAGTTGGTTTTCCAGCTTCTGGGCATGAATGTGAGCCAGTCCCCCATTTGAAAAAGTCTCTCCCCAGAGAGCAGGCAGGCCTACAACACGGTACTGACAAAACATGAAAATTCAAGCATTTCCATCTTTAGTTCAAAAAATAGAAGCCAGATGGCAACATGAACACGAAAAAAAAAAACGCAACTCGACAACATAAATACGTTAGGGCCGAGCATACACTCATCAGAACACCCATTCTCTCTCCGGCATGTGTCAATTCATTAAAATTCCGCAGAGGAATGTGTATGAGGTGCATGTTTGGTTGGGGTTAGAGGTCTTGGCGCCAGGGTTTCAGCTACAGTCACATTTTTCGCAAAATGCGAAAGAATTAGTAGCCACTTTTGCAAAAATGCATACAGGAGGTACAAAATGAGAAGACATCCAACCATCAATCATTAGCATTGTAGTATTTTGCTAAAGCTTCTCTCCCCCCCCCCCCATTTTCACTTTTTTGCTAAAGGAATTTTTTTTATCTAGCTTAAACCCTGCTTGGCGGGCAAATCCAACCAAAAGTGAGTGCGAGTGCATGTGAGTGACTTAGAGACAGAAGCGTATTTATAGGGGTGGGGACTAAGCTAGCACCTCCTCCTCCACTCGGGTTGTCAAGTTCATTTGCAACGTCATTAAGAACTACCTAACAAGGTTTTCATTTCTTCTTATTTTGCCATATAATCTTCCTGATTGGCTCACAAACATCACATGGTGATTGGATGTGGGGTAGCATAGAAATCGCCACTTCTGAGCCCGATCATTTCTTTTCCGCACAATGATGACACTGGCACAAGCAGGAAACTTTTCCCCCTGAATATTCTGCGGGAAAATGGACTGAGCAGCGTGCAGAGGCCTTATATCTATAGGCGGTGCTGGCAAGAGCCTCAACTAGATGCTTGGTCACCGGCGGGGGCAAGCGTACATTTTGACGCCTATTGAAGCAGCCATTTCAGAATGAAATTTGTGTCCCACTCTGGTCTAGCGCCCCACCCCCCCCTGTTGCGGCCCTGGTGGTGCTTAGCTAGCACTAAATTCTAGAAATGACTGGTCAAAATTAAGACTAGAATGGGAGAAGGGTGGAGAAATTCGCCAGTAGGTATAGCCCACGGGCAACAAAAAACCAAAATCCACCTCTCAATCAAAATACAATCCGCCACTCAAATTTCAATGAATGGATTCTTGAAAAAAGTGGATTATGAATTTAAAAAAAAAAAAAAACACCAATTTACAAAGCATTTTATATGGTGGTGGTGGTGGTGGAGAGGGGGGGGGAAGGTATATTAGCGAATCCCATAGTTATTGAGAGGGCGCGCCCCCTCCCCTCAACGAATGAAAAAAAAACAAGTGGATGCTCTGTTTTCCGTGCATAACACCACCAAAAGACACATGAAGCTTCTAAAGTGGAATCGAAATCCCTCCCGACGTCTCGACGCGTTTAAACGATAACAGATCGATAGGTTATCGAAAAAAATAATGGATTGTAGTTCCGTTATCCGCACTCAATTAAACTATAAGTGAGGAAACATCACATGAGTGAATGGTGATGACACTTTTCTCTCGAGGGCATCCAGAAAAAAAATAATAATAATAACACTTACCCGTCCCCGACAACAACACATTTTATTGCTTGCATTCTTCAATCAGTTTCTTGGAAGTTCCAGAACAAAAAAAATTATAAAATCAAACGAAAACTGTTTTCTTTTAAGTTTATTTAATAGTATTTATTTCCCTTTTTTTTCCCCCTTTTCCGAAAATATTCTCATCGAAGAAAATCTATCGAAATTCCGAGCACAATCCACACATACAGGAGTCCACACAAGCTATTACAATTATATTATTATTTTTTTTTTTTCTTCCGCTCACTGCCACTCGTAACAGTAGGGAGGGGAAGCAAGATGGCGTCATCCATATTCACCATAATATTTCCCCCCCCCCACACACCCTCTACTCAAAAAAAAAATCATAATAGTTTTATGCTATAAAATAAATAAGCTCGGATGTATGGATATTTAATAAATTATAGTGTGAATTTATTATTTTTTCGATATTATAAGGTATTTTTTTAATTTTTTGGACTTGATATGGTGTTTATGAATAAAACCAATCACTGAAGACATATTATCAGTAGATGATGTGATCTAAGTAAAAAGTCTTTTTTGATTTGTTTAATTTGTTCAGTGGAAAAGAAATAGTTTATTTATTATATGATGACCATACGTCCAGAGTTCTTTTAAAAACAGAATTATATTTATGACATGAATGTCGCTCTCCACTTGTTAATACAAGATATACAGAAGACTGGATGTTGTGAAGATATTTATTATTTCAGATGTTAATTTTTTAAGGAAGGAAAAAAACTCATCTCGGCCTCTACCGGGAGTCGAACCCAGGTGCCTCGATTGCCGGACGAGTGCTCTGACCACTAAGCTACAGAGGAGATAGAGATTTTCCTTCGATAGAGCAATCGAGGGACCCGGGTTCGACTCCCGGTAGAGGCAGAGATGAGTTTTTTCCTTCCTTAAAAAATTAACATCTCAAATACTAAATATCTTCACAACATCCAGTCTTCTGTATATCTTGTATTAACAAGTGGAGAGCGACATTCATGTCATATATATAGCCCTCTGGTGGCTCGTCGTCCATGAGCTATTAGCTGATCGGTTCACCGTCCATTGTACGGTTCCGTTTGGCACATATACGCTCTAGCGAAGGAAAATCTCTATCTCCTCTGTAGCTTAGTGGTCAGAGCACTCGTCCGGCAATCGAGGGACCCGGGTTCGACTCCCGGTAGAGACAGAGATGAGTTTTTTCCTTCCTTAAAAAACTAACATCTGAAATAATAAATATCTTCACAACATCCAGTCTTCTGTATATCTTGAATAGAATTATATTTCTTAAGGCACGTATACACTAGCGCGCGGATCGTGTAATGCAAGCGTTCGCAATCGGTTGTTCAGTAATTTGTACGGTGTTGCGAACGATTAACGAATCATTCTTGATCTGTTTGAACCTTAGAGGAGAAATAAAGTAGAGTGAGGGAACCCTATTTTTCGGGTGCAGACCTTAGAGGAGAAATAAAGGAGAGTATACTATAGAGGAGAATACTTTATTTCTCCTCGATGGTTTGAACCGATTCAATAGGAGTTGGTTTTTTTGACGAACACAAAGGAATTCTTCCTTCTAGTTTGGACGGCGTCGTTATCGGTTTGCGTGTTTGTACGTGCTTCTGAGCCTATCTAGAGCCTTCATTTTTTTCCCTCGTCTTATTTCGCGAAAGTCATTTAATTTAATAGTCATAATAATTGAAATTCGTCATTTTTGAGTCATTTAAATTCGTCATTTTTAATAGCCATTTAAATTCATTTCAAAATATCATTTCATGTTCCTCAATAGTTGTTACTGCCGCTCAAAACCTACAGATGGCGCTGAAACAGCTCTCGGATGGAGCCATCGTTGATGATGATAATTCGTTTCGGAAATCGTACCCACCAAAGCGTATTAAAGACAATTATTAATACGATTTGGTACTTACTGAATGCATTGCGAACGCTTGAGAATGCTTGCATTGCACGATCCGCGCGCTAGTGTATTTAAAGTGTTTGGTTGACTCATCGTATCAGTGAAAATCACTCATTTTGTTGCTGCACTAAAAAATTTCACTTTTAAATTTTTTAATCGTGAATTCATTATTTAACGCGAATTGCGAATCGTTGGAATGTCCCGTTTTATGAAATATGGTCACATTACTCACAACTAAAACTGTACAAATAAAGTAACTTTGTGAATTTTTTATTTTTAAATATACTCCGTTGTTGAAATATTGAACTAAAAGTTAAATTTTTTTTTTCAATTTTATTCAAAACTGACATGTGATGTGGCGTTGAGAAGTTCCGCCGCGTACTCTCTTCCTCCTTTAAATTTACATTGATCTTGAACTTGATTAGTAAACAAAATTCCGGGTTGCGTTAGAAGCGTTGCAATGACGGCTGTCTGGCAGCAGGTTCTTGCCGTTGACGCCCGTTTCAATACCTACAGATTCCCTAACAATCCTCAATTTCGTAAGTGCATTTCATTCATTCCAAGTGGGTTTCAGCCGGGTGGAGTGAGAACTTCCCTGAACGGACTCAATATTTATTCACAGCCCCCATCAGTTTTAACTACAGCTGTTCCTTGTCTCCCATTCTAGTCTAATGTTGGCATTCGACTTTTTCTGTTCTTCCTTTGAGCTTTCAATGATCTTGAACTTCAATAGCAAACAAAAAGGAACAGCTTCGGTATAGGGGACAGGTTGGCGATTTTCGGCGACTTTTTTTTTCGGCGCCAAATATGTCCGACGACTCCATCAGAAGTCGCCAAGGCCGTTAGACACATTACGAGCGCCGAAAAAAAAAATCGCCAGCATAGAAAACAATATGAAAAATATCATGAAACACAAGAGAAATGGAAACGTAAATAACAGCTGAATTGAGCGAGCATAAAAATGCTAAAACCAACAAGCATAATTATAATAAAAAAATAATTATAAATGAAAACCCGGACTCTCTTTCCGGGAATCCGGGTTCTTATAAATAAACAACGGTCCTGCATGATGTATAAATAAATATATTCTATGTATTATAAATTAAAACCCGGACTCTCTTTCCGGGAATCCGGGTTCTTATAAATAAACAACGGGCCTGCATGTTGTATAAATAAATATATTCTATGTATTATAAACTAAAACCCGGACTCTCTTTTCGGGAATCCGGGTTCTTATAAATAAACAACGGTAAAATAAATAAATAAAATAATAACGATGCAGGGGCATCCTGCATGTGGAAAAGAATAAATATTGGAAAATATTAAAGGTACAACCTGAGGGAAAATATATCCAAAACAATTCGGAATTCCAATAATTCCAATTAATCCGACACACACACTACATCATATATACGGAAGGAAGAGAAAATATGAAGAACTATCCCAACGGTTTTTCAAAACGCCGCGGCTATTAAGTGACGTCATTTGGAAGAAAAAGAAGAGAGAGAATAGAATGGAAAAAAGAGAAAACCAGTTTGAAAATGGCAGTAAAACCCGTTTG
This sequence comes from Pholcus phalangioides, assembly GCF_987345545.1. Classification (NCBI taxonomy): domain Eukaryota; kingdom Metazoa; phylum Arthropoda; class Arachnida; order Araneae; family Pholcidae; genus Pholcus; species Pholcus phalangioides. The sequence continues at coordinate 7,011,506 of NW_028301613.1, read as the reverse complement.
AAAGACGCGCTAGGACGCTAGGAACACGGATAAACAACCACCAGCGCCACTGCCTCGCAGAATTCTTCGAATATTCTGGAACAACGACAACCCAGCAGAACAACAACAAACCAGAGCGCGCCAACGATGGCAACTTATCGCCGGAAAAAAGTCGCCAATTTGGCGTGTCCCCTATATCGAAGCTGTACCGTCCATCCTGTTTCATTCACATGTTTTATTTCTTCGCATTCGTATCATAGTGTTTGTAGCAGCTCTCTGTCGTCCCCGCCCAAAAAAACTGAGAGGATCGCAAATGAGTCTGACTGTATATTTCGAGACCATCCAATCCCTTTAAGCCGGTTTCCTGTGCCGCGTGCAACGTGATTCGCCCAGCGCGACACACCGTTCACTCACCAGTAAGAAAAGCAGCATGACTGTTTTCCTACAGAGCGCAATACGGCTCACGACAGCGCTTTACGTTGGGCGTTGGCGGCCTCCTTCTGGAGGAGTCAAATGTGTTGTGCGCCGCGGCTTTGCCGATATTCTCTTCACTCTTGTGTGTTTTATTCCCCTTCCCTTCAAACCGGAGCACGCAGACGACAGAGTAGCTGATACCAAAGCCATATACTTTATATAGCCGCCCTGATCTGATGCGCCTCACTAGGAAAACACAAACGCGTAGCGTGATTATGTAACTCGTTTCTGTCGGCGTGAAATAGTCTAATTTGGTTCACGCTGCTCAACAAACCTATTCCTAGGAAAACCCGGCTTTAGGAAAGAGTGCACAAACCATCGTCTCTCCTTGGGGTCATGTTGGTCTGTATGCTGAGTCTGAATACACATTTGTAATCTAATTGTGTTACTCATGTATATTTTCTATCTTTCAGGAACTCTTTATATCAGAAGAAGAAGCCAACTCCTGAGGGAGACTGCGAAGAAAGAGGTAATGAAATGAATGGTTGGTGAAACCAGTTTTTATTTAGTATTATTACCAGCTCTGCCTATGCTCTATTGTAAAGACTGAGTGCTGCAAGTTAGCCATTAACCGATTTATTCATTGTTCCCCTCCCATTTCAAAGTATGATTATATTGTTTTTAGATACCTTTTCTTCATTTATCATCCAAGTGTCATTGATTTCTTTATTTTTCTTTCCCAATCTGAAGAATGCAGCCGTTCGTAAACAGTACTTGAGGAATCGCAGTCAGTTATTGTCGCAGCGTTATGGTCTGCCTTTAGATCAGGGGTGAGTATCCGTACTAAAAATGATACCAACTTAAGCTAAGATGAAAATTTACATTTTTCTGGTTTATGCTAACTAGTGTTCACTGTCATTCCACTGCATTTTTACTTATATCTTGCAGATTTTTCAACTTCTTTTTCATATTAAATGTTTCTTATATCGATATTGAAATTTTTATTGGTTTTATCACGTTTTTAATGTACAAGGTAGTTTATGGCATTGCTCACGTTCCATGTATTTTTAAAGTTCGTAGTTTTGGGAACTGTATTTTTTTAAAATAGTTAAAACTAATACAATAGTTTAAAACTGAATTTTCTTCTATATTTGAATTTTTCAGGAGCGTTAGAAGCAGAAGCATCGGAGCTCGTAGTAGCAGCAGGATTACCTTGGAGGTAATTTTTTTTTCAATTACTACAAGATATGCAGTAAATGCTCATTGTAATGACCATGTACTATGGCGACCGTTCGGTTACAGCGATTGGTATGATAACTACCAAATGTTTCCATACAACTATGTTATATGTTTTCCTTTTTATGTAACAACCAGTCAATATGAGGTCTGTTTATAACAGCGATGGTGGTCATTATAACGAGGGTCATCTGTATTACCTTAATCAAATAACATAGATTATTTTCAGAAGCAGATTTATGGTTTTTTGCCGCTGGCAGGCAACACAAATCTATGGTGTTTGGTCAGAGAACATGATACCTCTTAAAATGTATAAACCTAGTTTGTCTGAGCTCTGATATAATGCACAAATTTATTATGAGTAGAAAAGTGTGTTTTAAATGTACTGTCTAAATATGGCTACATCGGATCAACTTTAATTAAATTTTTTTTTCTCATATGAAAGCCAAGTGATTCCTTTGATGGTCGTGATGCCATGCGTTCCAGTCTTCATAATTTCACTTCCGAAGAAGGTGTGGTTCCGACTCATGCCGCTGAAGCAAGTAGAGCAATGGCTGGTGGGACAAGCATAGAGGAGAATTATGCCTTTGCTGGAGTTTACCACATATTTGATCAGCATAAAAGTGCGGGTAGGAATTTTTTTCCTATGTAAAATGTAAATGGTAGCGAATGTTGCTTCAAGCTTATTCCTTGTGAATTTGTTTTGTAAAGGTCAGTTTTTCATTAACTTTTTGACAATATGTTTTTTGAATCTGACGGTACTGGGTGCATTCATAAAAAGTTGCGTAGTGAAGTAATGTAAAATCTCGTATCTCTGGGAATATTCAGAATATTTCAGTGTTTTTTATGTCTGCGGGTAGATCTCGTTAACACAAAGTTTAATCAAACCACTCTAGTTTTAACACACCTCCCATTCTGGGCACCAGTTTTTCGACCCACTTTCATAACAAAATTGTTTGGCACTATATCATGAGAGGTTCGCAACGCAATTAAAAACCACTTATGTTGTCTGATAGACATTTCTAAGATTCTTTCTTTTTGCTTCTGAATAATTTGTGTAAATCACAGTTTTTCTGTTATAGTAAATACATATTTTTTATTCTCTTTAGTAACTGCCGTGAGATTTGCCAACAACGACAAAAATTTGCTTGCCTGTTGTTCATTGGATGGCAAGTTGTCTATATGTCAACTAATTCCTCCAAGCGTCCTCTACGTGTTGAGTGGTCATACAAAAGGTGTTACTGGTGAGTGTTGTGTATTATGCAACTTTACATGATGAAAAGTTTCTTCACTGTCATTTTTTATTTACTTTTGGGTTTGACATTTATCACCAGGTTTTGAATGGTCCTTGGCCAATGATCTCTTGTTATCCTGTTCTCTGGATGCATCGATACGTTTATGGGATACTTCTGCCGGCAAATGTGTGCGAGTCGTCCCGGATTCTGTTGGTGGGTCTGTTCAGTGCTGCGCTTTTCAGCCTTTCAACAACAACATGGTTGTCGTATCCTTTCAGATTATTTGCTCCTGTTTTCTGCTCGTACTGTGTTTACTGTATGTTAATTTATATGAAAGTAAAACAGACTCACGGTCTCTGTTACCAAACTTATACCCCGTTCTTTCCTACGCTGCTGAAATCTGGGACCCCTACAGCTCCAAGAATATAGACAAACTCGAATCAATCGGAAATAAATCCACCCAATTTGTTCACGACTGCTGGTCATCTTTCATTTCTATGTCTGAACTTAAAAACAAACTTCATCTCCTCCCTTTCTCTACTTTTCATCTCATTTCTCGATTAACATTGTTATATTAAATTTTTGATGATCAATTTAACATTGATATCTCTGGTATCTTAACCAAACCATCCTACATCTCTAGAAGACTCTGCCATTTTCTTAAATTAAAACCTATTTTTGCTTCCACTGACTGCTTTAAATACAGATTCTTTCCTCATACCATTGGTGAATGGAACAAACTTCCAAGCGCTATTGTCGAATCCCCACTATCACTAGTTTTTTGTCCAATATCAAATAATATCTTTGTCGTTTTCAGTTGCAACTTTTGGAGGCTTCTTCTTTGTATATACACATTTTGTCAGAAAATTCGGAATTTATACTCGACATGCACTTTTTAGAAGAATAAAATTGTCACCCTCTTATCGGGGCCATAAACGCATAACTGAGGAGGAAATTGCACGAGCCACAAAATTTGGGCAGGAACAAAAGCACTGTTATAAAATCATCAAATTCTATAGTGGGGGGGGGGAAGCAAACATGATTTGTGTTCACAAAAATTGTTGTTATGGCCCTTATCCTTTTCACTTGCTGAGTATAAAGCTTTATTTTTTATTTAATGCATCACTGACATGAATTAGTTGCAGCTGATTACATCCAGCGATGGCTAAAAACTGATTGAAGCAATCTATGATGTAAGTGGCATGTTCCCCCTTCCCAGGAATAGACATTTGGCTTTGCCGTACTGCTCATTATGATTTTCTTCTCTTTGAATTATTGTAGTCTCATAATTTTTTGATGCAAGTCATCTGAACTTTATGAAAGAAATTGTCAATTTGTTTACGCTTCAAATTTAGTTTACAGGTACGAGCAGGGGAAATTACGAGCCATCCTCGATTCAGCCTTTCGACATCTGAAATTGGCAAGATGGCTTGTATCTGCTTTGACCATACGTCCCATTGAGTCTGTTTCGTTTTCAGGGAATTTTTTCGTGGGCAAGATTTTTATTTACAAGTTGTAATGGCAGGTAATTTAACCTACTTGGTGACCATGTTAATCAAGTTGCTATGCACAAACTGATTTTCTAAAAAGAATAATTTTTTTTTTATTGTTAGGCCTTAATTACAGCTAAAATTACCTACCGAAACATTTACTTGATAATAACTTCATTTTCTCATAATGTGGTAGATAAACGATTAAGTCAACTATCAATTTTTTTTAGAGCATAGATTTGATTTTTTTTCAGTTGCACAGTAAATAGCTTTATTACATCTTAACATCTGTTCTGTAGACTGGTAACAACAAAGGTCTCGTTCAGGTTCTGAATGTATCAACTGGCATGTATTTGAAGGTAAAGAATTTTTTTTTGACGAAGTGAAAATTCATATTTATCATAGTGACTTTCTCTGTGTAGATATCTAACTCGTATTACGATCGTACCTAGTCTGGCCAGACGTCCCAGTTTTTGACTAATAAATGCGCTGTCTCGCAAAAATTTTTTCAGGAAACCTGTTTGCCCCCGTTTTTCTTTTGTGATATCAAAGATTTTGCAAGTCTAATTATTTTTAAATACTATTCAACTGTTTTGTTTACAGAATGGCCAACTTTGGCGCTTAAACTCAGGGCCACCATTACCAGATATGGGGATTGGTGCAAAAATAATCACAGAGCGTATAATATAAGAAAATAATTGCATGTGCTGAATCATTTTAGATCATTTGTTACATTATTTAGAATCTACTAATACTTTTACTTACTTCACTGTGCATTTACACCACCTCTTCTCCAATATGATTTTTTTTTTTTCTAGTTAGACACACTTTGAGTAAATCTGAAAGGCTCTTGACATCACATCCTTAGAAGGGAAATGTGTTACCCCCGACTTACGTTGTTATTGAAGAAACAGCTACTAACTGACATAAATCGGGATATCAATGTATAACAACATTTTCATGGTGGTCGAAGAAAGTATTTCATTTTCGGGGGAAGACAAAATTTGGTAAACAGCTAGTGTGAATTTGGCCTTGTGCCATCCAAAATTGCAAGATGACTTGTATTTGCTTTGACTTTATGTCCTCTTTGGAACCGATGGCAATTCTTTTGTTGAAGTGATTTGATTGGAAAGTAGTAAAGACAGGTAATTTAACCTACTGGTTGGCGATGATTGGCACTTTGGCACTCTTCGGCGATGTTTTTGTACAATGTCAAGTTTTTGCACAAGGGGAAAATCCCTACATTATTTTTTAAAAAATCCCTTTTACATTAACTTTTATACAGAATTTAGAAAAACCTCTCCAAAGTTGGCAGCTATTCTGTGAGGTTATGTTCAAGAATTGCCTCTTTCGGATTTGGTTTTAAACTGTAGGTACCAGAGTGCAATAGGCCTACAACAGTACAATTATTCAATCATTACACTTAATCGTAGAAAATTTATAGTAGAGATGGCAGCACTACACATAACAAGCATTACAGAAACAAACCCCCCCCCCCTTTGGTTACACAACACGTACATGCACATTCCAACATGTACCAATTTGTTAGAAGTTCCGCAGAGGAATGTGGACAAGATGCATGTGTTAGTACGTACCAGAGTGTTACATTTATGTTTGATGCTAATTAAGAAATTGGCTCTGATAACTTCCCAATCAAACACCCTTCAAAAAGTCATTACTGTAGTGGCCTCTACTGTATCACTGAGAAACAGCTCCGGTAACTGACAGTTTAAAAAAAAAATTGGCTACCTCTCGTTTTAGGTTCACTAAATAATTCTTGTAAATGTAAGAATTTAGAATTTGCTGTGTGAATATAACCAAAGTGTAAAATGATCACATTACTTAATTCGATATAGTACAGTATTTAATATAATTCATCTGCGAATCAATGTGTGTTTGAAATACAAGGGGTGTATATAAAAAAAGGGGGTGTCAGAAAGTAAAAGATACAATAGCTACTATTTATTCGAAACATTTTTGTTTGGTGAAACGTCTATTACAAATTATTTACTAATCATGCATTATGTTTTTCTATGTAATTGCCACCATTGTCGCAATATTTATTTAGCCCCTGTACTAGTTTCTGTACCCCCAGTGTCATAGAATTCCACTGCTAGCTAGCAGAATCGCATTGTAACCTCATTTTTCCATTGCCTCATCTTCATTTATTGATTAATATTTCAACAGGTAAGCATTGCAGAATGTAGAGATAGGCAAGAGAAAATAAATACAATAGCGAGAAGGAATACAAATATACATAAACAAGCTTGGAATGATGGTTAAAAACGTGATGTGGAATAATACGTAATAACATGATACAAAAATTCAAGGCAAAAAATTATTAACGAATACAGCTAAAAAAATATGTAAGAAATCATGACAAGTAGACAGACATGCAGTATCAAAAAAGGCGAAATTACAGACACGCACAGAAAACTACAAGGTGAAGAAGATCACAGTCATATCGATTACACTATTTAAAATTTTTTACAAAAAGCATAACTACTAGTTCTGCATTGTATTGACTGAAAATGAACAAAAAATGTATCGCACAGTTCAGTAGAACTAATGTCATTAATATAAATATGGAATCGCCTATAAATGCCATGAATGTGTTGTCTGTCCAATCCACTAGGCATAAGGTTCATGATTTATGGTCGAAACTTACCACTTGAATGTATTTGAGAAGCACATTGGTGACATTCACCATGTGAGCTCAAGCAGGAAAACATCACCTGTCAACATTACCATCTGTTTGTTTTGAATAGCCTGTTGAAAGCGTTGCAGGATCGGCAATATGCAGCAGTATTAATTGTGATGCTGGGAGAAAAATGCTTCCACTGTCTCAGGAAACAAATTGTGTTCCCGAAATGATTTTTTTCTACTGAAATCGAGTTTTTGAATTTCTTGACTTTTGATGAATGTGTATGGTGCGATCAATGAGGATTAAAGCTTTGATTCATAAACATCTGGCCTTTATTCCCCGGAGAATTCATAAGCATCACATTGTTATATTTTGCTACTCACTTCCCACATAAACTGAGACAATTTCTTTGCGAGTGCTCGCTTTTGTTGAAACGTTCGATTCACAACTGGCAGGGTTCTGAATCGCTATTATCATATCTTGCTACTTGTGGCCGAACTCAATGTAGCAATGAAAAAAAGCTAAATAGTCAAAGTCTTATGGTCAAAGTCAGCATTGCCAATGTACTAATATCACTTCTCTGCCTGTACTTTAAGTATCATTATTAATTTCAAAACAACTCTTGTAGAAGGTGTTCCCGGGCAGTCAGAATTTTCATATGAATTGATTGTTTTGTATAAAATTCACGATAGAAGAATAAAGAATGATATAAGAAAAATAATAGGCAAAAATAGATTATTATATGACAAAAAATATGTCTATAACGATTTGTTTTGCTATTGTCTAACTATTGCTTAACTAAATTGTATTGCAGGGTGGTAGCAGCAAAACCTATGGAATCGTTTTGTCTATAACCTTTGAGTCTTCTGGGAAGATGCTTTGGGTTGGAGATAACAGAGTAAGCTCCATCTATAATTTTTTTAGCAAAATATCTTAATGTTTCATAAACTGTATTATTCTTAACCCCTACGATTTTTAGACGTAATATTACATTGGAAGTTTGTAAGAAAGATAAGAAAATAAAACTTTTTTGTATTGTTATACCGAAAGTGCGTGCTGATTTGGGATAACAAAGAAATCCCGCCAACCTTTTTGTCTGAGTGAATAGGAACACATTTTTCCTTTCAAAATATTTTTTCCCCTCACCCTTTTTAGTATTTCTCGGAAATGGGAAACTGTCGTTGTGGACAGATTCATTGCTCACATACTGCTACAGCTTTATTTGGGCAGTTCTTTTCCACGGAATTTTGCTGATTCCCACATTTAATTCACAACACATCTCCCTAATCTCATTCGAATTGAATGATTCCTCCTCGTTTTTCCCTTTTGCAGATGAAATTCCCTCCATGATTTCTTGCTGTTGCATGCATCTGAGATCCATCAGTCTGTACTGTAGTCAACTCCTGGCCATGTTCTTCCACTAGTTCGTGAATGGCATCCTCATTAACTTCCAAGTCCCATGGTCTTCCCCCAAGAACATAATCTCTTAGACTGGTGATGGGCAAACTACGGCCCGCAGGTCAAATGCAGCTTGCTTAGAGGCTGTATCCAGCTCGTCGCAGATTTCAAAATTTTCAAATTTCAATGATTTAAAAAACGTCATTAAAGGGGAGGGGGTGTTTTTTTAGCGTATGGTAAAATAGTTTTTTGAGAATTTAAGTAATTGATTTTTTAAAAACCTTTTCATATGAGAAAAATGTAACACACATGCAATAAATATACACAAAATTATTAAAATATACTTATTTTCTCTCTCTCCCACACACATAGTTTTTTTTTACAGGATAAACCATTGTGTCTCATTTACAATGAAACCGTCACAGTGTTCAAAGTATACAGCACATCTCACTACTTCACTCTTATGCATAAAAATTCCAATTATGAACATATGTCTAAATATCTTCGCGACAATTTTTTTTTTACCCGCTCCTAAGAACGTTTGTTCATTACTGTCTTAGACAAATGGTGACTTCTGTTCGTGATCTAGCCCAGGTGTCTTCAACCCGTTTTGCTTGCGAGCACTACTGGCCTCCCCTGAAGCACCCAGAGTGCTCGATGCACATGCCCAATTTCATGTTCCGGAGCACTTGATCAACGTTCCGATTAAATGCTTTGTACAAATTGCATTCAAGGATTAAAATCATCCCAATTTCATGCATACGTATGTCAAACTTGCCCCGTAAGGGTGCTCTTCTTTTGATGATGGGTACAGGCAGTGCTCATGACTGAAAATACCTATATCACAAATTTCATTTGCATTCATTGATTTTTTTCTGTCACTAGGGGCTCGTATATCGAAAAAGTTATTTGCAACCGCTCTGTATATGTAATAGGTTAATATGCATCATAAATCATTATTTTATTGTATGATTTTCCTCCAGGGCTATATAGTTTCATATCTCTTTGATCTACCTACTGGAAGACTCACCAAAGGAAAAAGGTATTCTTTCTGCGTGTTTTTTGATTATTTGTGCTAGTTATGTATGAAAATTTTGGAGTGAAATGAATGATTCATTGTAGTCAGTAAAATTATTGATTAATATATATGAGTTATGTTGTATGCATAATGTGACAACCTATCTGCTGCTCTAAAAACTAGTCGGAAATGGCTGGCCAACTGCAGACAAAATATTTGTCTGAAATTAGGGTCCATGTAGCCTGTATTGACTTTCCCACACTTAAAAGGTACAGTAGATAACACTTATTGAAATTAGGGGTAATGTTATAACATGAGAAAAGTTTGTTTATAGTTATCAACATTTAGGTTTATATTATCAATTTCCATTTTCATCCAAAGTTGGTTTTTTTGCTCATTTTTGAAGCGAAAAGCTCAAGCCCAATTTTTTTTTTGCTATATAGGTTATCTGCATGTAAAATCTATTTAGGAAGAGCACCTCCCTCCTTTGATGATAAACATTTTCTTACTCTGTTCGTGATTTCCTCATCGGGCCATTGTGTTCTCTATTATCCATGTAAATGTGGCCTAACATTCGAAATGTACCTATAGCTGAGGCAAAGGATATTTGAGAAAAAAGAGCCCCTCTTTCAGTTCTTGGTCAGTTTATTTCAGATGACAATATCCACAGTTCCTTTGTGAAAAACTTCGAGGGATTTATGGAACGTATTGCATATCAAAAAGTATCTCCTATCAAAAAGACCCTTTCCAAAGACTGGACAGAGCACACACATCAGTATCGCCTGCTTACAGTGATGCACATCATGCTTTGATAACCACTGCCATACGTCTTTCGCTATGCCAGGAGGAACTAAGCCTTGGAAAAGCGGAACAATGACTGTAGGAAAATGAAACCGAGCATTCTACGGTAGAACCTTGCTACAACGATGTTCTGTAAAAAAGAAAATAATGATAAATCCCTATACAACAATATTTTTCAAATTTTGCTTGGAATTGCTTTTAGTCCAATGTTAGTCTTCTGGATACAGTGATATCTTTTGCTACGATAAACATCTTTATAACGGTATTTTTTTCAGATATTTTGAAACTGCTACGATATTTTTTGCTCAAAATCACCTTCAATAGATTTTTAAGTTCCTCACCTCATTAATCACAGTTTTTGTTCTTTCGAGTGTGCTCAATAACATCTGTATTTTGTGTTTTGAAGTGTTTATGAAGTTGCTGTGAAGGTACTTTCTGTATTGTACACAAATGTGCTGTGCAGTAAACTCTCAAGTGTGGATCAAATGAAAATGGAACAGTTGTTATATTTTGGTTAATTTTTGAAGAATATGGTACAACTTTGTGTAGAGGTAGAGCGGGAGGCAAAGAAGGCAACCCCTATACTGCAGAATGGACTTGCCTTAGGTAGTCATGCAGAATCACGTGATATGTGCTGGTGGTCAGCCAACAATATTGCCCATCAGCCAATCATTGTTTTTTCATCTGCATTTGCGGAATGTTTCAGAGTAAAAGAAGAGTAACATGGTGGGTTTATGTTTTTTAGTGACATAAGGAGTTGTAGTTCACACGAAATGCATTGGAGTATGGAGACGGTGTAAACTATAAATACAAGACCATAATAGGCAAAATGCCGACGATTTTGCTGAGAAAAAGATGCCCACGAAGAAAAAAGTTGTAGCTTTTCTGTGACCGAGGTTTCCCTGAACTCTTTCTATCTCTGACTTCACGACTTACCAACCCAACATGATATCACTAAAAATCTCAGCCAGGTATTGAGGTAATCAAACCCACAACCTTGGCTATGCGTGTTCCATGCTCTAACCACTGTACCAATTACAGATATACGTGCACAGTCATTGACTTGTGTGCAGCACTGGCACAAGCGTTTTCACTGTGCACTCACTTTCCTGTAGTGAACTTTCTCTGTGATGATGGCAGGAATGGAACTGAAACACACTTCCACCTTCTTGCTGATGTCCCCTATTGTGTGCCGTTTGTTTTTGTAGACTATACAGTCAACTTCTTTCACCAAAGTGTCTGTGATGATAAGGTGACTTTGACAATCATTCACAGATTCCTGTCCCTCATGGAAACATTTGTGCCGGCCTGCGCATGAGTCACTGACAGTGCATGTTCACTGCACCTTGCCTTTGTTCACCAATGCACTTTGTGAACTCCAGCTCTTTCTGCCACTAAAACGAATAACACCACATTGCTCATCTTTACTCGTAAACATCACGCAGATGAAAAAAGTTTATTGACGGCCAGACGATACTGTCAGCAGACCGGCCAGCACATATCATGCGATTGTATGTGACTATCTGGAGCAAGCTCATTCTACAATAGGGGTTGCCTTCTTTATCTTCTGCTCTACTCCTACATAAAGTTTCGCTACACTTGTACAAAAATAAACCAAATTATAACAAATGTTCTGTTTTCATTTGATCCACCCTTATACTTTACAGGGTGAAACAAGCAACTGAATTATACTCGTCTACTAAACAATTAAATTTTTTGCTGCCGAAAAAATACTTATAAATACATTTTATGGTGGAAATCAACAACATGTGAAAGAGATACCAAAACAGCATAAATTTAGTAAAGCCTGGTGATAATGCTACCTCTCAATATGATGTGATAACCACTTTACAACAATATTTTTTCTTGGTCTGCAGAGTATCATTATATCAAGGTTTCTCTGTACTTACTACTTTTAACCACTGCAGAACAATGTTCAGAAAAACATAGTTTCTCATCAATAACAATTCCCGAATCAGTTAGCCTAGTCCCATCTGGAATAATTGTACTGTTCACTCTATTATCTGGAGAACTGCAAGTTCTTCTTTCATGTACCTACTGTTTTAAATGGCCATGCATTGGCTTCCAGAAAACGACGAAGTATTAGATATCAGAAATGAATTTCATGTTTCACCGAGGCTATAACATCTATGTTTTCATCAGGTTTTTTACTTTTTTCCAGGATTCTGGTCAGCGACGACAACCCAATCACGTGCCTGTCTGCAAGAAGCTGGGCAAGCCGTGAAGCGCAGGACCCTTCGCTGCTGGCTAACTGTGCTAACAATGCTCTGTTATTATTTAGGTTCATGCATATCTATTTTTAAATTTATATATATATTTTAAATCACATCAGTTTTCTTGATCCTGGTTCGACACTGTGTTTTGTCATAATTTTTTCAAATGTGAGTTTCATAGACTGATCGTACATGTTTATTATACAGTATTGTGGGAAACGATGGCACTCTTGAGCTGAAGAAGCAACTTCCTATAAAGCATCGATCTCGTCTGGCCATGATCAGAAGTTCTTTCTGTCCTATCATGTCGTTCCGGCAAGGGGCGTGTGTTGGTGAGTTCTTAAAAAAACAAAAATTGTATTTAACAGATTTCTGAAAATAAATAACTTGGGTTTAAAGTGGCCTGCGACACATTGAGAGATCGCTTAAGTTACCTGCGGCACATTTATAAATAACTCAAGTGATCTGCAACATATTTCCACATTGCTGAAGTGGCATGCAGCACGTTTCCACATGATGCATGTCGTAAGTGGCCCCAGCACATTCCCTGATCAGTTCATTTTCCCTAGGCATATTTACAGATTACTTCAGTGACCTGCGGCACAGTTCTACAAAACTTGAGCAGCCTGTGACACTTTTCTCGATCACATAGGTCTGAAGTGATCAGCGGGACATTTACAGATCACTTAACTGGCCCATGATATGCTTTCAAATCAATGAAGTGGCCTTCATCATGATCAGATGTATGGGGTCAATGACAGAGCCGACTGATGAAATCTATATGTATATTGGCATCATTTCCCCCCCCCCCCACCCACAGCTTTAATTATCGTGCCCCAGCCTTTCAAGTCGATTTCCGTCTATGGCCCACACTCTCATAAAGGTTGAGCACCTTTTCCTTATACAGAGTACTCACTGAGCCCAGAGGTCAACAAACCACAGGTTAGGAAACACTGACTCAAGTGATCTATAAATGTGCAATGGGCCGCTTAAGTGCTCTGGAACGTATGGTGGACCTCTCAAGTTATCTGTAAATATGTCGTGGGTCACTTGAGTTATCTGGGAATGTGCCTCAGGCCACTGAGGCGATGTAAAACTCCAACACGAGTCACTTCAGTAATCTGAAAATTAGCTGCGGATCACTTTATCCACGGCATAGTTGGCTACTAAAGTGATCTGGAAATGTGCCACCACATGAGTTAAGTTCCTTGAATTGTGCTTGCTGTAGTTCTCTCAAGTGATCTGGAAACTGCACCGAGGTTAACTTAAGTGATCTGGTAATGTGCGAGTTATAGCTCATTGTTGCAAAACTATGTTTGAGGTCACAGGCCACATTGGATGACTTCAGGGGCCACATTCGGTCTGCAGAATATCGAAGTTTCACTAATAGCATTAGGAAAAGTTCAATTTTGCTTAGTTGCAGTTCACTTTGCAGTCTTCATGAAAGTTTTTTGTCTCCTCCCTAATACTATAACCTTTCAAAGGAAATGTATATTTTCACTGTTTGTGCTTACAGTAACTGGAAGCGAAGACATGTGCTTGTATTTCTTCGACGTCGAACGTGAAAGCAAGTCTTCAGTCAACAAACTCCAAGGTCATTCCGCAACTGTCATAGATGTGTGTTTCAACTATGACGAGAGCCTCTTGGCATCCAGTGACGCTAACGGCATGGTGATCATATGGAGGAGAGAAAAACGTTGAGTAAAATCATGTTCATGCAAATTCAACAGTCGATACTGGAATGCGGAAGATCGTTTTTTTTTCTTCTGTGATGTGCTGAATTCCATGTACAAACGAACTATTACTGTGTACGTAAGGTGATTTCCTGTGATAATTTATACATGTTCCATTTATCGAGAATGAAATATACATATATATAAGAATAAATTTTAATGTCTTCTATTTTCTGTTTTTCTGTTTCCCCCTTTTTAATTTATTCCCAAAATTTACTCTCTCGCTAGTAAATGCATGGTTGTTAAAGTATCCAATCATAGTTTTTCCATGCGTGAAGCAATGAAGCTAGGGAGGTGTAAGTATGTAGGCGATCCTAGGGTGCATGCTTGATTTTTTTTTTTCTGTCTGAAGAAACTGCTAGTTTTCAGCAGACGGCCGATGAGTAAAGAAGTATAAGTGAGCCATCACATTTTTGTTTTTGACAAAATTACATGAAAAACTTAAACAACACTACTGCATTAATCATGATGGAGCTGTTAGAAGACAGTCAGCACGACTTTGACATTGCATCTCCTGAAGACCAAATCGTCAGTCAAAATAGAATGAACAGATCCAGAGAGTGCTGATGCTTGCCTTGCCTGCAAGTTTTCTGATCGTGCCGCTGTGGTGGTCGAGTGGTCATAGTGATGGACTCCCATCACAAGAGACTGGGTTCCAACCTCACTGTCTCCACAGTGGTGGTCGGCTGCAGTTGGTTTTCTTCGAGGTGTGAATGCAATCTCATCACCCCGTTAAAAAGTTTCGCCACAGAGAGCAACAGGCCTACAAGAGTAAAATTGACTTTTACTCAATCATTACTTTTCATTCATAGTTCGAAAAATAGGAGGCAGATGGCAACACTATAACAAGCATTACACAGAAACAAGCTTCACTTTATTTGTGGTTCACAACATGGACATGCACATTCCAACATGTACCAATTCATTAGAAGTTAGTTCCGCTGAGGAATATGGACTAGATGCGTGTGTGGTTTAGTAGTTCTATGATTCAATGATCCAGCATCGTCATCATTTCTGGGTGTTGAGGGCCTACCAGAATGTACTTCACTCCCCATTGATGTTCAGCCATCTTTGAAGTTATTGTACCACTGGTATCAGTGTGGTTCCCATTTCTTCGTCTGTGAATGTCCGTTGAAGCTTGCGGATTGTTTCCACTCAGGAATCGCCGAACTCCATACAAAATTTAATGCAGTAATGTTGTCAAGTTTTTACCGATATTTTGTCAAAAAAAAAATTTGATGGCTCTCACTTATACTTTCTCATTCATCGATGGTCTGCCAACAACTGGCAGGAAAAAATTCAAGCATGAGCACTAGGAGTGGCCTCATTCATTCACCAAACTGTCTCCTTAGCTTCATTGGTTACGTCAAAAATTATAGTCGGATACTTTTTGAACAAACCTCGTAGATGAATTCATGTGACATTAATAGAATTTATCATTTTATCTACATTATTATCGCACTGATCAAAATTATAGATCAAAGATATTTTTTTATTTAATGGTATTTCAGCTGCAGAAAGAAAAAAACAGCAAGTTTTCGTTCAGTTAAAATGGGTAGAGACAAAAGAAAAGAAATCAGGGTTGGAAATATATGTATCTCAAAATTTATCGCAGACATGACCCCCATATCCTGGAGTGGGTGCCCATGGGCTGGGATTTTTGGCAGGCCCCCAAGCGAGACTTTTCATGGCCCTTATATATTGAATTTCTGGCATGAAAAGACAAAAATTGATGGCAATTGTCCTGGGCTATGTGAATAGTGATGCTACCACTTTACCACATCCCAACTCTGGTCATATCGTGATACGGTGGAGTTGGGGGATGGATGTGAAATGAAATTGTTATCTACTGGTGATCGCCCCAAGCTCACTAGGTAAAGAACTTGTTTTCTATGTTGTTCTCCCAGATCAAACCCATGGACCCTTATAGTAACTTTTGTGGTGGAAGACAATCATCTTACCAATGCCTCAGAGCTGGAGCCCTGCCCTGGGGACAGGGATCCCCACTAGGTCTGGAACAATTACCATCATTTTTTTTTTGTTTGGCTATAGAAAGGTCCAAAAAAGTCTGACTTTGAAGCCCATTAAAGATTCCAACCTGGGGGCCCCTGCTCCACGATTTGGGGGCCATGACCGCAGAAATGAAATGTTTTGGAGGTCTCTTTAACAGGGCCGTCTTAAGAACATCATGAGCCCCCGGCCCAAGAAATTTTTCTGGGGCTCTACCTGGAAAATTCTCAAAAAATTCAACTACTACTCGATTTTCCGAGGTCCCTCCTTGAGACCCCGGGCCGTGCTTTCAGACGGCACTGCTCCTTGAGCCGGGTTTTCCTAGGAGTAAGTTTTTGCGCTGCGTGAACCGAATTGTACCATTTCGCGTCGGCAGAAACGTGTTACATAATCACGCTTCGCGTTTGTGTTTTGCTAGCTTGGCGCATTAGCTCAGGCGGCTATATAGTATATGGCCATGGCATCAGCCACTCTGTCGTCTGCATGCTCCGGTTTGCAGGGAATGGAAAGAAACACAAAAAAAAAAACAAAAAAAAAATTGAGAATATTATGAAATATGCGCGGCGCAAGACGCATTTGACTCCTCCAGAAGCAGTCGGCCAATTACGTCCGACGTAAAGCGCTGCCGTAAGCCGTATTGCGCTCTGTAGGAAAACAGTCACACTGCTTTTCTGATTGGTGAGTGCGCGGCACAGAAAACCTGCTCCCAGGAAAATCCGGCTTTTCCTAGGAATAGGTTTTTTGCGCAGCGTGAACCGAATTACACTATTTCGCACCGACAGAAACGAATTACATAATCACGCTACGCGTTTGTGTTTTCCTAGCGTGGCGCATCAGATCAGGGCGGCTATATTATGGCCCTGGCATCAGCCACGCTGTCGTCTGCATGATCCGGTTTGAAGGGAAGGAAAAGAAAACACACAACAGTGAAGAGAATATCAGCAAAACCGCGGCGCACGACGCATTTGACTCCTCCAGAAGGAGTCTGCCAATAACGCCCAACGTAAAGCGCCGTCGTGAGCTGTATTGCGCTCTGTAGGAAAACAGTCATACTGCTTTTCTTACTGGTGAGTGGATGGCGTGTCGCGCTGGGCAAATCACGTTGCGCGCGGCACAGGAAACCTGCTCCCAGGAAATCCCGGCTTTATGTTTTGACTGGAAAAGAACTTTTCACAACCAGTTCAGTTTCTGGACTTTATGAATTCTTGTTTTGTACAGCTCCTTACACGTATTCATGATGTCGAGATAATTAAAACGAAATATGCAGTAGTCTCAAAAAATGCGGGATGTATGGTCACATTATGAATAACGGATCTAAATGACGTCATTCCGTCGAAAATTCGGATTTTCAAAAATGGCAACGGCAGTTTTTTTCTCTTCCTGAAGGAGTCCTTTTTTGTTTACGTTCGCGACAAGAGTTGGCATCAGTTGTTGTGTTTTTGTAGACGACGCTCGCTCAGCTGTTATGCGAGGAAATAACTCCTCATATTTTTTGTTATTGTTTTGTTTGTTTTTTTTCTTTTAAATATTTGTTTATTTAGTATTTTATTTAGACTCGAGTCGCGCTAAAACATGTTGGAACGGACATGTAAAAAAAACATGTTTCACATGTAAAACAACGATTTCGTATGTCCGAGATCATAATCATTTTTTTTTTAAAACTCTGAGAGCGATTTATATTTCCAAGTGCGTCTCATTTAACAATCGAAACGAAGTGGTAGTATCTCTCACGTGTCGGAGCTTATAATCATTATTATTATTACATGTGGAGGTGAGCAATCAAAAACTTAATTGAAAAAAAAAGTGGATTATATATATATATTAATTAAATGGGTTTTTATATGCATATACATTGGCGCTGAATTGGCGACAGTCTAATTCCTAATCATGTACAGTTTTTCTCGCCAGTTTATTTATGCATATAAAAAAATCATAAATACTGTTGTGTCTAGTAGATTAGGTTAAAAATGTATTTTTGGATGTATATCTTGCTTTTATATTTGTTAACTTAGCTTCCGTGTAGTCTTGATGCATGAGCCTATCCAGGCAGGGGGGAGGGGGCTCAATTTCCCCAAGGAAATGAGATATGCAAGAATAATGTCACTCCGCTATCCATACGAATGTTTTTAACTGCGGGCTGATGCAAAGAAGGAATTTAGGAAAGAAAGAAAATTCATCTTTGCTTCAGCCAGCTGTTAAGAACCTTTGTAAATGAGACATGATTGAAATATTTGAGAGTAAGCGAGTGAATTGGTGGGCATTTCTAATCAGGTAGAGGCCTGAAAGAAATGTTGCTTTAAGTACATGATACTCTTAACACGGCTGAAACATTTATACATATTTTTATTTATATACACATGAAATTTCTCTTTAACATTTATTCATTCATTCGAATGCATAATTCTGGTCTATTGCCGTAGGCAATCTGGTACGGACTGAGTTGATACGGAAGTGTGAGTATGTACCCCCCCCCCCCCAGATCTACCGAAATTTTGGGACGCAAAAACGATTGCACATGGGGCTGGACAAATCCGACATACCAGGTTGCTATGATAACTAAAAAGATTGGTAGAGATACCTATATATAAAATTTTTTTTGTGTAGTTATATACCAAATTGAGGGCTAGAGCACCACAAAAGTTTTGGAATTTATAGCAGCATATCTGCCAACATGAAAGAGGGTCACTATGCCCTTAGAAAGTCAAGATAAGCATTATTTTAGACTTTTTTTTTTTCGGATAAAAAGTTTTTGGTGCCTAGAAATTTGTCCTGGCATCTTTATTTTTTTAGATTCGTCCATCCCTGGTATACACATATGTATATGAATTGACATCATCATCATGCAACCCCCCAGATTTCAAGTTCATCTCCACTTATGCATCGGCGATTTGGTGGGCTCATTTCACTATCTGGTACATGCAGGTCAAAAAGATAAGCTCCCAGAATGTGCAGACTGTTAAGTTTGATGCTATCAAGCATCTTGCACTGTAATAGCATATGCTTTGAAAACATAGGCTTTTTTTAGTGCATTTTCTATTAACTGAATTGTTTTACATGAAATTGTTTAAATACTTTGAGAAAGTGGAGGTATATATACACATCTGGAAAAAGATTCTGAGGTGGACATGAGTTAATCAGGCTTGTCTAACTGTAGTTTTGATGATGATTGGTGTTAAAATACTACTCACGACATGGCTGTTTCATGCTAGCGCATGGATGAAACTGTTCATCAGCTGAGAATCCATATTCGTTAGCTGAGGCAGAAAAATCATGAAAAAAATGTTTATTAGCCAAAAAATTAATTAGCCGAGGTATTCCAAATATTGTACTATATATACAACTAGTAGGCTACATGATTTAGTATGTATGTATTATATACTCATATCATACTGTATACTAAATCATAGACGTCAGAAAGTGTTTTGTCTCCGGTTCCCCAAATTCGTTATGGTGGCCCTTTATATGTATCAAATGCACTGCATTACCATTGAATTTAGAAAGTATCTCACAGTTCTAAATACAGCAGTACAGAATTCAGTTGCCAGTTCTCTTTAACAACTCTCTTTTTTTTTTTTTTTTAATTTAATCATTTTCCTATGTAAAGTAGTTATTTTCTCATAATGGTCAGCAGGCCACCGCAACAAAAAAAAGCTTCAAGGGCCATGGGTTGAAGACCCCTGGTCTGGGCTGTACAGTATAAACACTCCCTTTAACAACTTCACTTTCTCCATGGAAAAGAAAGGTCTTGGAAAAGACTCTAGAAACCTTTTTTCACTAAAATGTCCTAATCTTCCGAGGAAAAACTAAATTAATTCTACCCGCCTGACCCTTCTCTCCCCACCCAAAAAAAACACTTCTATTACATTTCTTTAAATATATAAATTTACGTGTAAATAATTAAAATATGAACCTTACTATCTCCTATTTACTTGTATTACAGAGGGTGACCAAACGGGACGTGCCTGCAAAATCAGGACAAATCCCAGAAATAGTTGTTAAAACCAAGACATCCATTAATAATGCCACGAACATTTTGAAAACTCTCATTTGGTAGGCATTACAGTGTAAAATTGCGAACTAATGATGTATTACAAAAATATCTCAACACACTACTTCTACACAGAGGCGCAAAAATGATTAAAACATCAGGATATTGAGGCCATGGTTATGAAAGACATCCTGTATATACGTGATTGAAGGATATATACCATGAAGGGTGAGATGTGTTACATTACTACTCATAAATTATTGGGGGGGGGTGACTTATAAGTATGTTTAGTCTCATATTATGACATCTATGTTTCTACGAACAGTCGACCCTTGGTTTATATGAGCATACTGCATGTAATTCGTTCCAGAAGTCTGTTTGTAAACCAAATTGTCAGAAACCAAAATATATCCCCCCCAATAGGAATCAATGTAAAACTGACCAATTTGTTCCAAGGACTCCGAATATTTTTAGTGTGAACTTTCACAGCAGTGCTTTGCGCTCAAGGGCATAATGTAAAACTGATTGAAATGATTAGATTAACACTGGAAACACTTTTCCGTAGAAGAGACAATCCCAACCTTATGAGATGACAAACTTAAATCCCATATTGAAGCAAAACCAGGAGCCATATCTGGTTTCTTTGATACAGTAAAAACTCTTTTGTGGACACTGGCGAGACAAAAAATTAATTCATAAAAGAGGTGTGTCCATTGAGAAGGTTTTACTGTGTCATCTATAATCTCAGTAACAAAGCCCTCAAAATTTCTGCCTGCAAATCTGCCACAAAGCAATCTGGTCGCAATTCCTTCAAAACTGAATTCATATCTCTAAGTTATTTGCCGCCAATCAATATAATCAATAAGTATACTGCCGTATCAATAAGAGCTATCAGCAATGCAGTGCATATTAATATGGTGAAAATATGACAGTGAAATAATAAATTCCTAGCATAATACCTAATGTAGCTAAAAGTTAAATTAGAAAAATATTGAAAATAATTTGATTTCATTGCACAACAAAAATCGGGACAGAGCGAAAAACGCAGACATCTGGCTACCTTAGTATTACATTACACAAGTGAAAAAAATCACATTGTTTTAAAATAGCTCGAGATTTCGAAAGTATTTGATTCAAGTCAATCATTTTTTTATTTTAAATCCTGTGATTTGAATACACCGCATTGATCTAAATTTTTCGGGCTAACGAGCAGTGTGATTAATGCAGCGTCTATGCAAAAAAACACAAAAACAATGCCACAACAGGCAAGCCCAACGATTGATGTTTAACCGCTTGCTTAGAAATGTTTTTTAAACGAAATAATACTTTTTTGTAATGCTTAAAATGAGTTTTTAACTTGTCAGATAAAAAATAACATTCTTTACTATTGTTATTATTACAATTTTTTTTAACTGTCTGTTCTAAGTAAAGTCCGTTGTAATGAGGTTCTACTGTGACTCGTTAAGGACCCCAGGTTCTTCTGACAAACCATGTTAGACCAGTACCAATTTGTGTGTGCGGGTGCTGCAGTGGTAAGATGCTCGTCTTTCACGGTGAAGGTTAGAGTCAAGGTAACAAGCTCTTTATCTATTGAGCCTAGGGTGACCACCGGAAAATGTCATCTTCATTTCCCACTTAACTCCACCGATTGGAAATTATTGTATGGTGATATAACCAGAGTTGGTGTGCGGTAAAGCAGTAGTACCAATTTGCCACAGCAATGCCATTGTCAAAATGCTTTATTGGTTCTGATCGGTTTTTGTTAATAGTTTCTAACAATTTTTTTTTTCTTTTCTTTTAGGAGTGATCATGGATCCTATGTTTCAAGCGTTCTCAACACCTTCTGGTGTTCCTTTAGAATCCAAATTACAGACATATTTGAGACCTCAAGCTCAACAGGTCAGCCATGTATTTCTCATATTACATCAGCCTTGTCAGATATTTGTCAAAGTTGTATATTGCGAACTAGGTGAAGGTGTATGATGGTGCAGATTTCCCCCTGTTTTGCATAGAGGGGGGGGGGGACTCCCTCTCCAAGCAAAATGCGGTAATCCATGAAACTTCCTGAAAATATTACATTCAATCAATCCGTTTAAAAACTCATTGACTGTTCTATGCTGTGATAATAGGAAAAAAAATTGGGAAAGAGAATTTTTGTTCCCTAAAACAAAAAAGTCGGGATGGCCAGAAAAACAAAAAACCAGGACTGTCCCAAAAAAATATGGGTGGGACACGTGAAAATGCAGTAACTATGGTCACCCGATTCATAGAAAATAATTTTCAGCAATTTGTTAAATCCCCACCTCCAACAGCGAGCTCTAGATCCATTCATGTCATAAACCTATTTGAAATATTGTTGCAGAAAATATCAATGAAATAGCTTATGTCAGACTTACAAGTATTGTCTAGACGCTTTACCTTACCTCTGACTGTATGTGTTTGTGTCGGTAAATGTATGCCACTTGCTTCAAGCTCAATTTTACTTAGGAAGCACCTAGAGGTAATAAATTGTGTTCTCTTATTGTGTTAATGAACTGATAAAAAGCATTTACTATATCGAGTGTATCAAAGAACCATGAGTGCTGATTGGATTATCAGGGTAACCGTTGGCACGATTTAGAGCAGTGCCTCTCAACTGCCAGGCCCCAAAATCAGTGGAACTACAGATTCACAGTTTCATTTTTACCAGTTCATTTCACATTTGTCATATATATGGTTGGCACTTCTTACAAAATAGAAATCAACCAGGGCACAGGCAGTGCCGTAACTAAGCAGTTTCAGCAGGTGTACCTGCACAAGGCCCACTTGGAGGGGGGGGGGGGGACAAAAGGGGCCTAAATGCAAATTCTTGCACAGAGCACAGGTATGGCTAATTATGGCATTGGCCGCAGGCTTCCAAAGGTTGAGAATCACTGATTTAGAGCACTCTTGATCATATTACAAATATAACACCACAACAGGCAAAATGACCAATGAGGTGACTGATAAAAAGATGCCCATAACAAATATGGATGTCATTACCCCAACATGTTTATTGTATTTCTTTTTAAACGTGTCAATTGGGTACAATTTACTACCTCCGGGGGGGGGGGGGGGTAAGCTATTCCATTCATTAACAAATTAACAACCCTATTAGAGAAAAATAATTCTCTGCGACACCATAACCTCGCATTGTCCCTTACCAATCGATACTGGTGTCCCTTTGTAAAAGCAGTCGATTGGCGGTGTACTAAAAGTTAATGGTCCATCCCATTGAAAATTTTGAACACTTTGATCATATCTCCTCGACACCTGCGTTCATCCAATGTAAACATATTCAAAAAATGAAGTCTCTCTTCATAACTCAAGCCCTGTGTGCTAATAAGGACATACACATAGCTTTTCTCTGCACCCCTTCAGTTCAACCAAGTCTATGTCCCTCTGTAGGTATGGTCTCCAAACCCTTACAGCATATTCCAGTCCCGGACAAACTAAGTCTCAAAAAAGCGAAAGAATGACTTTAGGAGAATGCGAAGAGACCTTTTTGAAAATGAGACCAAGCATTCTATTTGCTTTTTTTGACCATATTCTGGCATTCCTATTTATACTTGTGAAGCAGCAGTAGTTTTTTGAAACTCCAAAACACCCCACATGCTTGAAACTTGACTGGTTTCTTCACCACTAATTGAAGATTATTTCAATAATCGTACAGTACTGAATGAAGGTGCAGAGTCTCTCAGCATACTCTATGACTGTATTCATCCATCAATGGCCATTTTCTTTGAAAGGTGACATTACTGAGATACTTTGAACTCAAAGCAGGAAAATTGGTTTGAAAAGCACTAGGTATCATTCAGACACTCAGATTGGACACCACCTAGTCCCAACAAAGTCTGATCAAGAGCTTATAGACCAGGAAGGCACAGGCTTCAACCCACTGGCTAAATGCAGCCTGCCAAGCTGTTCCATCTGGCCTGTGAAACCTGCTCCGTAAGGGAATTAATATAGTCAACACAATATATACCTACCAAACTGACCATATTTCTTCCAGAAAAATACAGGAATTCGGGACTATTAAAAAAAGACAGAAATTCCCTTCAAGTTAAACAAAGGACATCATCAGTTGCCACCAAAAAAAGTGGGAAATGAAGCACTACTGCAAATTACAGTGAATTTGAATGTAATTTATGACACAAGCATTCATTAAAAAAAGTCTGAATGGTCAAATTTACGGGAAAAATTCAGGACATTTTCATTAAAAAAAATTGGGATTGCCAAAATTACAGGAAAAATGCAGAAAATTTTATTTAAAAAAATTCAGGTCGAAATTACGAGAAACGTACGGGACATTTTTATAAAAATACGAAGTCTGGACAGGTAAAATTACAGGAAAGTGCAGATATTTTTAATTTTTTTTTTTAATTCGTGACAGCTAAAATCTGGGAGGAAAGGTCAGGAGAGACGAATAAATTACAAGGCATTTTTGAACAAAAAAATTCAGGATGGCTGAAAGTACAGGACATTTTTTATAAAAAGAAATTTGGCATATGGCCAAAATTATGGTAAGAGCAGGACATTTTTATAGAAAAAAATTCAGGACGACCAAAATTATTGAAAAGGATTAGGACATTTTTATAGAAAAAAAACAGCTAAAATTATGGGAAAAAATTGGGATGGTTAAAATCACGGGAAAGGTACAGGGTATTTCTATAAAAATAAGAAGTTCGTTCAACTAAAATCATCAGTAAAGTAAGGGATATTTTCAGAAAACAAAATTCAGGATAGCCAAAATTACGGGGATATACAGGACATTTTCGTAGTGTAGTTGTATTAAAATGGTTTGTGACCACCTATTTTTTTGTTGTTTCTAAATTGGCATTTATTTTTTGCAGTCTTTTGCAACACCTGGGCTCGATGATACCAATTTCTACATTGATCACACGGCATCATCAAACAATGACAACAGCAGCATTCCATCTCTGCTCAATGACACTCCACGCAAGGTAGGTGTACTCTAGGGGAGAATTTCACTTATTCATTTATGAGTAGCTATCATGAAATACCTCACTTTATTTCATTGTGTTGGCGATTGATTATTGTGTCTTAAATTGATCGAAGTTTTATCATATTTGATTCATTTCTTTATAGATCGATGAGTGCATATTTTTTTGTCAAAACTCTATTATAATTTGAAAGTAAAATATTTATAAACAGCATATTATCTTTTTATTCCTCCCACTTGCGACAGCAGTCCTCTGTCCCAGACACTAATCAGTTTATGTCTTCGATGCTTCCACCAAGTCGGATGACGCACAGTATAAGCACGCCATCGTTCTCGCAGTTCTCCATGGGTCCCCCTCAGCTTGTGAACACAGCGTACAGCCATGTTGGAATCGGTAATTGAAATAAAAATTCTAATATAATTTTACGAACATGCATGCTTCATCTTTTTTTTCTACATTATGGGTGCACAAACTTTTTGATGTGCAAGCTACATTTCCCTCTTAATGGGCCACAAGACACAAGAGCTGCATTATTTGATTGGGGGAGGGGAAGGGGAAGCACGTTATTTATATATATATATATAAATAACGAACAGTCAGTTGAATAGATATCAGTTTAAATATACAGTGATAACTCGACTAAAGAAGATAATTCATTCCGGAATCACGTTCCTTAGCCTAATTCCCATAGGTTTCTATAAAAAATAATTTAATTCATTCCAGGTACTGCCCAAAATTAAAAAATAATTTCTTTTTAAATAAACACCAAGAGCACAAGCACTAAAACTATGAAAAGGACAAAAAATAACCGAAGGCTAAAATGAACAACTTCAAAAATAGATAAATGAGAATTTACAGGAAGTTAAGAAACTGAATATCTTTTTATTGTACACTATGCACACAACCCAATCTTGGTCTACTAAAGTTGGTGGTGAAACAACCTATAGTCGAGTTTGTAGGTGTTTCCATTCATTTGCGATATGGACAGCTCAGTTCTGTGTCTGATACACAAAGATGAAAAAAAGATAAGCTCCTAGAATAACCAAACTGTTCAGTTCAATGCTACTAATAGTCTTGCTCTGAAAACAGGTTTCTTTTTTTAAATGCATTTTATATTTTAGCTGAATCTTTCATTTTATATGAAATGGTTCAAAGAATTTCAGAAAGCGAAGTGTGGGTATGCATGGGAAGACTAGAAATACTAGCGGGCTCATCACTGAGAGTGGCAACCCTCATGAGCCCGGTAATGGTCGATGATGCCTCGGAAATCGTTAAAACTTCACTTACTTCACAAAGACAAGAATATCTAGTAGGCATCCATGTACCAATATTAAAAACAGACACTAACAAATTGGAAAATTTCAGAAATAATGGTTTACGCTAGCTAATGCATAACAACAGCGAATGCATAGCCATCATATCTGCCATTACTGAGCACTGTGATGTCAGCATTATCGCTTGATGAGCTAGCCCGTAGATTGAGACCTTATAGGTACACCTGGACAAA
Organism: Pholcus phalangioides; assembly: GCF_987345545.1. Classification (NCBI taxonomy): domain Eukaryota; kingdom Metazoa; phylum Arthropoda; class Arachnida; order Araneae; family Pholcidae; genus Pholcus; species Pholcus phalangioides. The sequence goes on along the minus strand of NW_028301613.1, from coordinate 6,984,837 downwards.
AAGATTCAAATAGCCGTGGTGGACATGAATTAATCAGACTTGAGTAACATTAATATTGATGATGAGCACGTGTATCCATAGGAATAAAAACGTTCATTAGCCAAGGTATTAGTTAATCACAGCTCCAAAATCGGCAAGTTCTCAAGTAGTATTCATAAAAAAAATTAATAGCCATCCCTTTTTTTTTACATGAACCTCTGTCATTTCATGACATTTAAACAGGCCAGTCATTCAGGCTTTTGAAAATACACTACAAATGGTGTATATATATATGCGTACCTTTAGTACATGCTCTTTGCCCCCCCCCCCCTCCGGTAAAAGTTAAAATGACGGCCCTGCATTTAAATGTGTATATCAATGTAAGATAATGACAATTTTTTTTCTTCTCAGATTCCAGTAATGGTAGACTGACTAACCAGGTCACCAATTCTCGATGTTCTCCTCAGCAGTCGCCACTTTTGAACAAGCGAAGTGGTTCTCCATCCAAGATTAACTTCTTACGAACACATGGTACTTCAACGCCGAGTCCATCTCATGACCTGTATAACACATCAAGTACCTTATTCCAAGTATGAAATAGTAGACTTTTCTTTGAATTTGATTCCTCATAACTATTTTATTGCCAAAATTTTCTTTCAGAACATAATTCAAGTTAGAATGAAGAACTATTACTTCTCTGACTGTACAAGACTGACTTATCTTGGTGGCAATAAAAAGCTTTTTTTTTTCACATTCAATGTGAACTATATACTTGGTACTATATTTATGTTTTCAAAGGATTAAATTTCAGCATCAAAGGATCAGTTTTTCAGGCATCTCCCAAGTGTGAAGAAATTTTTTTTTATTAACCGTATCCTAAGTTTTCTTGCAAGAATTATGACTAAAATGCATTTCTGGATCTGGCTTACTGTATGTTTGTTTGCGTCACTGTCTTTTTCTTGTCTCGTCAGTATACCGATCACCATAGTCACAGCAGAGCAAGTCCTAAGACAAAGCGGGTTGATATAGTAAGCTGCGAATTTCTCACTTTATTGTTCATTTCATTCATTGATGTCAGATAAATATATTCAAGAAAATTTCAATACAACCTGATTTCGCTGTTATTTTGATTCACGTAACAGTAATTTGTATAACCTGCCACTTTAAACTTTTTGTGGCAAAAAAAGTCAGTCACAGAGCAATTAGCACCACTGCAGAACAATTTGGAAGAATTTTAAGGAAAAGTGCAAAAAAAACACTATTGCATGTATGAGAATTTTTACTGCAGAACATTTCCACTCAGCTGAGGGCTCGTCGCAGAACAATGCTAAACATTCTGTTTTGGGGATTCTGTGTATGAATCTGGATATTTTATTATAAAAAAAGTAACTTAGAAATAGAAGGATTAAAAAAGCTTGGGGGGGGGGGGAAAGGGAATGGCATGAAATTCTTTAGCTTGACTAGTGTGAAACAGTGTTCTTAAACTTTTTTTACAAGTGTGGAAATGTGAAAGTAGTTGAACAATTTCATGGGTCGGCTGGAATCAGAGAAATAATTGGTTAAATAATAAGGTTGACTGGTAAAAGAAAAATAAACAATGTACTAGTAATAATTTGTGGACGGCAAAAATAAAAATTAGTAGTAACAATAATTTGCAGACTGGCAAAAAATAAATGAAAAGTATAAATAATTTGCAGTTTTGAAAAAATAAGTAGGTAAGAGAAATAATTTGCGGACAGGCAATAATAATAATAATAATAATTTACGAATCGGCAAAGAATAAATATTAGCAGTAATTTGAGGACCAACAAAAAAAAAAAAGAAGAAATAAATAGATCTAATTTGTGGACCATGACAATAGATAAATGGGAGAACTCTTTCACACACACACACTATTTCTTTCTGACAGAAGACAGAATTAAAACCAACATAGATATGGCATGGTTTTATATACCTAATCGTTTTTTTTCTCCCGTCCTCAGGAATCTGTGGGTGGAACGACTTATTTCTATTCTCAAGGGGACAATACTCCCAGTGAAGCTTTGCCAGTGATAATGCCAGACGTCAACGTCTACCCTGGAAATCCAGCACATATTGAACACCTGAAGCCGAAGGAAAATGCGCCGTCTTTCTTTTTGCCTGATGAACTTAGGATGGTGAGCAAAAAAGTGGTTTTTATTTTGTTCTTAAGAAAGTAATAACACAAACTCTGATTCCTATTTGATAGTTTTTGTGTTTTTTTTAAATAATATATCGTCACCTTATAATTAAAACCTCATACATTTTTTTTTTTTAAATGATTTTTTGGCTGTTTTAGATTGAGAACATCATACCTCGTCTCACAGCTTTTAAAAGGAAAAACAATCGGCAACAATCTGCTCTCTATAGAGAAAAAAATTAACTCCCTTTTGTGCATTATTCAGTGAGATGTCCCATCTTTTTTTCGCTCTTCCTGTAAAGTTGTGAATTTTTTATGTTGGTGGTTTTCATTATAAGGTGACGATATGATGAATGTTATTAGTTATGCTATTTAATTGAATTAATTTGATTTTAATTCTTGATTCTGCAGTACAAACTGCTAGAAAAATAATCATGTTTTCAAGCATCAACAAGAGCTCCTACAAAGACATGCTTTCTTCATGTTAGGTTCTGTTTTCTCCCCCTCACTCTTACAAGATACAGTAGGACCCTAATTTAACGATTCTTTTTTTTTTTTCAATTTAATAAATAAATTTGGTTTTTTTTACAATTCTTTCAATAATGATTACATATGATTATAATGATGATTATTTCATTCATACAGGACATTTTGCACCGGCATCAGCTCACTCTATCTGAGGTCAATCCAGAGCTCTACCCAGGTACTAATTGTTTTTTTGATTGGAAGGTGGGACAAAAAACTTCCAGGGATTTTCTATAATTCTTTGTGTATGCTAAATTGTAAAGAAATAAGCTGTTATATGAAAGTTGTTTTGTAATCAGACAGTGTTACACTGATTCTCAGAGCTTGAAACGTTCATGTGTCTTTACAACCATTTGAAAAAAGTCATACTATATATATAGGGCTAGTTTTAGGAAATAGAACAAAATATATACACATATCTCCCCAAAATAGGTGAATAAATGCAAAAATAATAATTATCTTAGTGACATTTCTTGATCTGCTGATAGATAAAATAAGGCACTGAAAAAGCACTTTCTCAATGATCATATCAGTGGGTGTTACAACTTCCTAGGCTTATGAAGGATAATCTGAGAGAAATCAGTTATAACTGTTGACCACTGCAAAAAATTTATTGTTGTATAGGAATAATCAAAGCCGGGAGGATGGGCGAACATAACTCTAGTTATTCTGCAATTCTTCAGAAATCAAGGTACATTTACTTAACTTCACTGAATTGTTATGCTAAAATATTATCACGAAAATTATGAAAAAATAAATGCTGAAATATGAATATGGGTTGCCATTTTTTTAGTGCAATTAACCACCCTTCAGAAATGCCTACTTTTTCGAACAATGCATGGGGTTCTCCGCGATGATGACCCATTTGCACAGGTTCTATTTCACTCTTTCAATATTTTACATACATTCCATCTTGTGTTTTTTCTTCAAAAATTCTCTGAACTTTTCAACATGTACATATTTTTAAAATGAAAAAGTGAGCAGTACAAGCACTTTTGCCATTTAAAAAGCTGTTTTAGGTGTTTCTTCATTCTCTACGTTCATATCTTGATATTTATACACTACATTCATTGTTTCTATTACAGTCGGACCACGATACAATAAACTCAAATTCAATGAATTGTTAAATTTAACTATTTTTTTTTTCTGAAATTCTGATGAAGATAAAAGTCAAGCCCCTATTTAACTACTAAAAACCCTCACTATAACGAATTTTTTTTAAACTGTACTTAATTTCTTTTTTCTTATTTTTTGTCACCCAAAACCATAAAGTTTGTTCTCTGTCTTGACAAGCAAAGAATGGCAATCATCTGAAGAGGAGAAAGTGCTTTTCGGTTAGTGGGAAAAATGACAATTTCGACAGAATTTCTTAAGTTTATGTATTTTATTTTCAGTTTTTGTCAGAAATAAGTTGTAACACCAACCCGAAATTTGGTAGCTTTTAAAATTTTCCGTTTTGAGCGTGTTTATGCTTCTGATTAATTTGCCTCTGATTTAACAAATTAAATTGTCAATTTCTTGCAATTTGTTAAATCAGTGTTCAGACAACAATAAATAAAACAAAAAAGTGTGATGCCAAATCCAATCTTGGAACAATCTTGAGTCCATGTGTCTTGGATTATTCTTTATAAGTATTTGAAGCTGGTAGGTTCCCCAGGTTTCCTGTATATTATAATTTTTTCCCTTATAGTGAATTGTTTTGTATGCTGTTGTGCTTTTCCTTTTCAATGAACTTTACAGGATTGAAATTTTTATTAATTTTTTCTTATTTGCATATCATGTAGATCTTCCAGCAGAAGTTGACGCCTACCACAAGCTCTGTCCACTCGAGCCAGCTGCTGGGGACTCCCCTGTGAAATCCTCAGTTTTCGGTTATGTTACTTCTGTGTACAAAGCCGCCAACATGAAAACTGGAATTTATTACTGTCTCAGAAGGATACATGGTAAATAAATTCATTGTTGTTTTAAGTCTGTGAACATTCATAAGGTACCAAATCCTTCTTATTCAAATTTAATTCAAGTTAAAATTCCTTCATATTCAAAACTTCCTATGCTAGCTGCAACCTGCCTGCTTGCCACAGGATAGCTAGTAAACTCGCCCAATGTAATTCAGCATTTACAGAAAGATTTTCGTTTCTTATCTTCCTCTTATATTTCCAGTTTACGGAAGAGATTGTGTTTATAAAAACTGTGTGTTGTGCTTAACATTCATTGCTGACAAGACCCCCAACCTTTTGTTTTTATGGCAGCTTCTGAATTAAGAGCAAAATTTTGGATGTCTTGTGACTTCCCTGCCTAAACTCATTCTAAACTGCTTTTTTAGAATGTATAGTTCACGTTATACAATAAAATGGATCGCTTAAGCTACAGTCTTTCACTATATACACCTTGATTCTTTAAAACATGTTCAATAGGGTTCAGAGTTTCCAACACCAAGTGCATGACAGTCATCGATGCATGGAAGAAGATTCAGCATTCAAATCTTGTGAACTTGAGGGAGGTCTTCACAACTAAAGCTTTCGGAGATAATTGTGAGATTATTCTCATACTTTAAATTATTGTGAACTTTTTTTGTGTGTGTGTATCTGCATTACTCAGAAAATTCTATTCGTTTTGTTTAAATAGTTATGAAGGTATTTATTTCGATGAAAATGATAAAAGGTTGCTATATTATTTTACAGGGGGTCTGTCCAGCCAAAATTTGGGTTTGTTTTTTGAACACTTCACAAAATTCTCATCTCAAAAATGGACCCTTCACAAAATACAAATTATTGAAATCATGAAATTGACATTTCATTTCTTTTATGATAAATTAACTAGATTATTTCGCTTCCCACAAAATTACTTATTTTTCACAAAACTAATGACTCTTTTTCATAAAAATAAGGGAAATTTCCACAAAACAGGACCCTATAAAAATAAGTCTGGATGGACCCCTGTTATATCTTAGTAACTAGCTGTACCTCCATCAAAATGGGGGCTGCCTATGTCTAAGTAGTGTTTGCTTATTTATAAACGCCCTGTATTTGATCAAAATTAGATTAATCAGTCGATCAATCGATTAAAAAAATTTTGAATAACCAGTTAAAAATTTTAATACACTCATGTCCATAAATTAAGAATAATGCCAGCTCCGGCAAATAAAGGTTCAGAAACAAAACAACTTATTCATAAAGGCCATTTATTAAACAAAAGATAAAGAACAAAAACGATGGTGTATGTATGATACCATTCATAAAAACTACGATTTTCACTCCCTGGACCAATTGTAAAAAATATCTTCTTTACAAAAACTTACTATTACATGGTTGGTATGATGGTTAATACATTGTATGTCTCCCATGCGATGAAATACAGTCTGTACAACGCCTAGGCATGCTGAGTATCAAATTATCGATCTGATCTTGGGGAAGATCACTCCACTCAGCAAACAATGCTCTCCGAAGTTCCGGTACACATGTAGGAGGTGGTTGACGGGCTGCAACTCGTCGGCCAAGCATGTCCCACACATCCTCTATCGGATTCAAGTCAGGTGAGAATGCTGGCCATTCCGTACGGGTTATATCCTCAGATTCAAGGCATTCGTTTACGATGTTTGCTCGGTGAGGACGGGTGTTGTCATCCATAAACACAAATTCTGCGCCCATGGCACCCCTAAACAAACGTACATGTTGTTCCAGAATGATGTCCCGATAAATTTGGGCTTTCATGGTTCCGGTTTGAACATGCAGATCTGTTCTGGAACCCAGTATAATTCCACCCCAAACGAGCAATGCTGCACCACCGTAATGGTGTCGTTCAATGATGTTGTCTTGGTGGTAACGGGTACCTGGCGTTCTCCATATGAAAGTCCGACATGAATCAGACTGCAAGCTAAACTTGGACTCGTCGGAAAACATCACACAAGCCCACTGTGACGATGTCCACATTGCATGTTCTCTACTCCAGGCTAATCGCTGCCGACAGTGAGTTGCCGTGAGCGGAACACATCTGACAAGCCTGCGAGCATGTAGACCAATATCTCCCAAACGTCTGTACACGGTTTGCCTTGAAACTGTGGTACCCGTGGCTGCAGATAGCTGACGAGACAGGTCGAATGCTGTGCTCCGTCTGCTTCTTTTGGCAGTTACTGCCAAATACCGGTCTTCATTCAGCGTTTTAACTCGGGGGCGACCTGTACTGTAACGTCTACTGACATTTCCATCTTGGAATCGTTGCCAAAGCCTAGAGATGACACTTTGGGCAAAGTTCCTCGGATACTTCCATCTGAGTACGCCCACATTCCAGGCGGCCGATAATTCTACCACGTAAAAAATCATCCACATGCGTCCTCTGTGTCATAACTATTCGCTTATGGCACTGAGTGCCTTACAGAACTCTTGTGAACAATTTCACTTCTTTGCCACCATTCCTTATACATCCCCCCCCCCTCTTACACTCTCGTCATTGTGACGTACTATCGGCATTATCTGGTGGCTTCCTGAAATTTGCATATCATTCTTGCAGATGTGTGATAATTCTACAGGTGAAATTTTTACTTTAGATTTCGATTTCCGTGTGATTCTGAATTATCCTTAATTTATGGACATTAGTGTAGATTCCCAGTCCTATAAAAAATAAATCCTATGTAAAGACCAAATAAAAATATTGCATGAGATGAGACTTTATCACGTCCGACGGTTATACTCTTCTAGATAAAAGCGATGCTGCATCGAGAATCGCTTACCAGCAACTGATCTTCCACATTTGACTTCTAGAGAAAAACACCGGATCCTCTGACTTGTGTGTGTGATGAGATGTAGTCGAATCTCGTCTTATGCTTAGAGGAATATATACCGTCAATCCCTGTTATAATCAGCTATACAGGACCAAAATTTTTTTTTGATATTTCTGTTTGCTATATCTGATCTAATAAAAGATCACGAGAGAGGGGACCCCCAAAAATTTTGTTGTATCCAGAATTTCATGGGTCAGGCTTCAACTGTACTGTATTTGCTGATTACTGAATTGTATTTGTTAATCACAATAGCCGGCTGATTTTTTTTTCCACTCTGGTGTCAGTCTATATTATACACCATAATCTTAAGGCACCATAATCTTAAAACACACTTAAAGGCCAGTCATAGCCTGGACTACGACTGGCCTTTAAGTCTATATTATACATGCTCTGCCCATGGGCCAAATGTGACCCTTGGAATCATCTGATATTGCCAGCAACCTCAAACCTAATTTTGTAAAAATGAACTATAATTGGCACATTTCCACTTAAATGATCCATGGTACAGTTCCACATCACTTGTGTGGCCCATGGCACATTTTCAGACCACTCGATTGACCCTTGGCATATTTGCAGACCACTCGAGAAACCAGTGGCACAGTTTCACATCACTGTAGTGACCTGTGGCATAATTATGGATCACCCAAATGCCCGCAGCACATCTCCAGATCATTTCAGTGATCTGCGGCACAGTTCCAGATCACTCACCCACAGTATCTACAGATTACAACACATTTCCAAAGCACTCAAGCAACTCATGGACCTTTTTCAGATCACTTAAGTGACCCGCAGTATAGTTCCAGATCAGTCAATCAACCTGGAGCACATTTACATATCACTTGAGTGGTCTGCAGCAAGTTTACAAATGACTACTCTCCTAATGGTTGAATATCCTTGGTTTATTTGATGGGGGGGTTTCCATCAGGAATTGCCTGATACCTCACCGCAAGCTGTTCATCAGAAAGAATGAGAGCATAGTTGTTTAATCAAGAACAGGAAATTTTTAAAATATTTTTCCTCAACTCACTGCCTTTCAATTTGATCTAAAATTCACTATTTTTGATTCTCGTTGCAGCCCTGATATTTGTGTACGATTACCATCCTGGTGCCGATACCTTGTTCAACATGTACTTCAGTGGTCAGCAGCAGCAACAGCAGTCAACTCTGAACGGGTACTTACCCGCTTTTTCTACGTCTGGTGATACTTACCACCAGGCCAGCGGAAAATCAAGTAAGATTCATTGATATCCGATGTCAGATTCATTGGTTTCTATTCTTTTTGTCTTTCAAAATTTTTAGATTCACTTAAGAGTGGACTTAGGATTAGTCTCTATAGCAGTGTTCTTCAATTGCTAGTCCGCGTGAACTTTCTGCCAGTTCACAAATTTTTTTTATTTATATAGCGCTACATAATTTCAGATTTTTGTCTCTAAATTTGTTTTATTTCTGTTTTTGCCGTCAGCCGGTCTGTAAATAATTACTCCTATTTATGCATCTTTTGATGGCCTGTAAATTATTTTCCATATTTATTTTTCTGCCGTTCTGAAAATTATTCCTCCTTTTATTTGTTTTGCCTGTCCGCGAATTCTTTTTTTTTTTTTTTTTTTTTTTTTGCAGGTCTGGAAATTATTTTTAATATTAATTTTTTACAGATCCAGTTTTATGTTTGTTTGCTGGTCTGCCAATATATTCTTCCTTTTTTAATTATATTATGCCAGTATGCAAATCATTTTTCTGACTTCTTTGGCTGGTTCACAAATTATGTTTCTACATTTATTTTTTGCCGGTCCACAAATTATTTCTTTCATTTCTGCTGTCCATAGGTATAAAACGGTTGAAGAACACTGCTCTGTAGTACAGTATGTAAAAACTAGTTTCCTTATTGCTGCACACATACTGCTTGTTGGCCTGAGATCCCTGTTAGAACTAGCTAGGCATTTCTGCTGGTCCATAGGTATAAAACGGTTGAAGAACACTGTTCTGTAGTACAGTATATAAAGACTAGTTTCATTATTGCTGCATACATACTGCCTGTTGGCCTGAGATCCCTGTTAGAACTAGCTAGGCATTTCTGCTGGTCCATAGGTATAAAACGGTTGAAGAACACTGCTCTGTAGTACAGTATGTAAAGACTAGTTTCATTATTGCTGCATACATACTGCCTGTTGGCCTGAGATCGCTGTTAGGACTAGCTAGGCATTTCTGCTGGTCAATAGGTATAAAACAGTTAAAGAACACTGCTCTGTAGTACAGTATGTTCCCAACTTCGAGGCGCGAATGCAAGCCAATCTCCCTGTTGAAAAGTCTCGCCACAGAGAGCAACAATGCCATACAACGGTAAAATTTTCAATCATTACACTTCACTTATAGTTAGGAAAATTGATGGCAGCACTACACAACAAGTATTACGTAGAAAAAAAATTTACATCAGGTCCACAACTCAGATATGCACAACATGTACTATCTCGTTAGAAGTTTCGCAGAGGAATGTGGACGAGGTGCATGTGTGGTTTAGTAGTAGTAGTGCCTTCGTCCTGCCTGCTGCACTTCCTCGGAACTTAAGCATCATTGCCCCTTGAGCAAATTCTTTATATAAGGAAAAAGTCACATGCTCTAAGATCGGGAGAATAAACTAGTTGTAGAAGTTTCGGAATAGGATGTTTTGACAGGTAATCTGACACCAGGAGGGACCTGTGAGCCAGCACATTATCGTGATGGTGCACCCACACCTTGGCTTTCCAACGATCTGGTTGCTTGCATCTCACCAAATCATGCAGATGTTTTAGGGCTCACAGGTCCCTCCTGGTGTGAGACTACCTGTCAAAACATCACATTTTGATACTTTCACAACCAGCTTATTCCCCCTGATCTTGCCCACAGTGCCTTTTCCCCTTTTTCCCCAAATAGAGAATTTTCTCAATGATTCTCAGACTCTGAAGAAATGCAGCGAGTGGCGACACTCTGGGGAGTGTGGCAAAAAAGGCTTGCAATCCGCATTTACGTCCTTGTATGAACAATACCAAAAATTCATAACTGCGCAGGGTAGTTATTTTCAAGGAAACACACCAAAAATGAAAAAGGTTCTATATATATTTATTCTTCTGTAATAAAATAAGTTTTGAAACTTTTTGAACTTATTGCTTGGTTTTCTGTAGGTATGAGCAACAGCTTGAGACAGCATGCTGGTCTCCTTCCAGAGAGCTTGATATGGGCATACATCGTTCAACTTAGTTCAGTTTTGAGAACAATACACGCAGCTGGACTTGCTTGCAGAGTGTTTGAGCCATCCAAAATCTTGATTACTGGAAAGTCCAGGTAAGTATCATCAGAATTGTGTGTGTGTTTTTAAGACTTGCTTTATGGCAATCCCCAGGGCCATTACTTTGTCACTGAATGATTGAGGGAAGTCACTCAAAGAATATATTAAGAGTCAAACTTGTAAAAGCATCATGAAAAGTTGAAAGATTATTTAAAGTTGCAATTACTAAAACCTAATGAATTCTGAGTTGCTCCTTAATTTTTTTTAATGATTAATATTTTGGGCCATTCAAGTATTGCATTGGGGGGGGGGGGGTTTCAGATTTTTTGCTGACTTTTGTTGACAATGGGGAGGGGGTTAATGATGACTATGCCATCAACCACCCTTTAGGGAAATATGAAGTTTTCTTAATGACATCTTTACCGTCTCTACTTTTGAGTGTATTTATATTTAACTGAACTTGTGTAATTCAACTGAAAAACTTGACCATGTGTAATGTGGGCCCAAATTGCGCTATAATCAAGACCAGAAACATCTGCGATGATTCCATAGAATTGCATCAACAGCTATATAGGAAGGAATTACCCCAAATTACTCAAATGGGTTGTTTTTAAGCAACAATCTTGACAGATTAATTCTCTAGAATTTTGAGAAATCATAATGAAGAGGAGAGCTCTCAATGTTCTATAATTCACACCAAACTAGCAACGGCACTCTATACTACTCCCTCAATTAACACTCAAAACTTATAACAATGACTAAAAATAAAGTATGATCACTGTTCAGTTTGTTACTTGAAAAATGATCCCTGTGCATTCATAGCAAAGTTCACTACAGAGTGCCAGACATTAGTGGTCGGTGACGCACTATGTATATTTTTGAAGGGCAATCCCAATCAGAGAAGTATGCAGGATTGACCTTTTGGAGAGGATATAAAAAACTTGAGGGATGAGGCACAATAAATTTCTTAAAGAGAAACATTAAAATTACCATAAATTGACTATAACAACATATAAAGGTATTTTATTTCGATATTTCAAATTGTTTTGCATAAAAAATAAATTTTTGATCGTCTTGGGGGGGGGGAACACAAGCCCCTATGCCCCCTCCTGCATACACCTTTGATCCCAATATGTGGTAAGAGATGGGGGGATAGAGCTGAGGAAATTTTACTGATGGGGGGTCAAAAATGGCTACAAATCTACTGACATAATACTTGAATGACCCCTGTCAGTGAATATTAAACTTGAAAACATAGAAATTTTTTTTCGGGCTCGATAAAAAGAGGTTAACAACTTTCTGATTGGAAGTTAGAATAAGGTGGGCTACCAGATGTCCTTTTTTTATGTGATTTCAAGTGATTTCCTATGTTTTTAGGAAATTTGCCCTTTTGTTCATCTTATGGAGGTTTCCAAAATTATTTTTTTCTTCACTCTGTAATCTCTTCATTGACATGAGTGTTTATGTATGTGTTTTTTTCCCCACACATTTTTGCCATCTCAATTCCCATAATACAAGAACCGAAGTTGCTTTGAGGGAAGGCAGGTGTTATTGTAACCATGGGCTCAGCTTTCTCCAGGATAATATGAAAAAGACAGTTTGAAAAACAACTCTGGAAGAAAACTGCAACATCCATTTTGAGGAAACTATTGTTTGCTCACCGACATGACGTAAACTGACGCGAGAGGAGTAGTTACCTCTTTCTTTCAGAAATAAAGAGAATAAGATACAAGAAAAAAAAACTCGATGCTGATTCCTATGACAAATTGCTTTCTGGCAAAAAAGCAACACTCCCGAAAGGAAAAAAAATCTGAGGGTAGAACTATAAAACTGACCAGAGGGTAGGAACAATTAGAATTAAATGTAAAAGTTTTTGGGTTTTTTGGCCAACGCAAAGTACAGATTTTTTCTTTTGACATTTCGTTCGCACTAGTGGCAAACATTTTTAAGGATTACGTAATGGTGGGGAAAAGGCTACTACTTACGCCTTCTCCCTGCTTGAGTCACACTGCCTCGTCGAAATTGGTCTGTTGAGCCAGATTTTCCTCATTGGTCAAAGTTGTACCTAAGGGCTCTGGATAATGTTTGGGTTTCAATCTCATCATTTTTAGAATGGGAAACCAAGCACTGTTGATTTTCATCATCTCTTCCTTTCTGTTGAAGAAGTTCTTGTGCTTTTGAATTTTGATTGGTTCTCTAAAAATATGTGGAAAATATCTCGTGTCGTTCCTAAGGGCTGTGGATGATGCGGTAGGAACAATTCATTATAAGCAAAGGGAGACAAATTTTCATTTGCTTTTCATTCTAGTAGTTTTTAGTTTTTGCTTTAGTTGGGGGGGGGGATTATTGTTTTGGTGGGTTTTATAGTCAGTTTAGTGGCACCATCTGTTGTGAAAATTAGAGAAAAATATGGCATTGAAAATTACTATGACAGTTATGCTTGTATAAACTTAAATGGTTTTATCTGTTGAACGGCATCTATAAATTGCAAGTCTAAAATGATCACCGTTATTTGGATAACTTTTATAATTGAAAGCATATTTCTATAATCAATAGATCGAAAGATATACAGTGTGTAAGGGCGTAACTTTACACCCTGTATGTATAACTAGTGTTATGTGTTTGTAAATAGATTTTTGTTTCTCAGACTAAGACTCAACTGCTGCGGTATCTTAGATGTTCTTACATTTGACGTCAACCAGCCAAACCCTAAGCAGGTTGCATCCCATTTTCAGGTTCGTAAACGCATTCCAAATCTAATGACTTTTCTTTTTCAGGTAAAGCAAAATCTCTGTGCAAAGCAACAGAAAATATATTTTTTTCTAATTACACAACACAAATTACAGAAATAATCTTATGTCGTTAAATCAGAAAACAACACACACACATATATACAGAGTGGTCATAAAATAACTTTGCCAATGTATGAGTCCCTAGTGACTGCAAAAATATAGTAGATTGTAATTAATGATTCTGCCAAAGCAGAAATTGTGTCTTTTTTTTTTTTGGTTATTTGTGGGGGGGGGGGGACCATTTGGTTTATTAATTTTTCATTTGCTTAGTTTGAGGGTTCAAGTAGAATAACAAATAGTAGTCATTAGAAACTTCTGTCTGGATGGAAAAAATAATTTTGTATTTACTACTTCATAGCCTTGGACAGAGTAACTAACATTCATCATTCAAAATTATGGTGCACATTTTGTGTATGGGTGACACAACAAAGCAGTTGGATACATAGGCCTATTCTAGGATTCTGATGCTATCCAATAAGCATTCTGTTGTCTTCAGTATTTTTAGGGCATGCAGAGGCATAAACAATATTTACAACACTTAGCAAAGAGCTGGAAATGAAAGTGCTTCATTTGTCAGAAACAATTACACTGACACCGAACAGTAAAATTTAAACAAATTAATTTTAAAAAAAAGAATGGACAACGCAGTAAAACCATCTGGTCCACCTTGACTTATTTACATTGGACCTTGTAATTTACACATTTTGCACTGTGCTTTTGGAAGTGGTCTCAAATGAGTATCATTTGTAAAAAAAACTTGCATGTCTTCATAATTTGCTATGTTCATTGTGGAAGAGAGTGGACCGACTGGACTGTGGAAGACTCCAAAAAAAGAATAATTTTTATTGTAAGGGGAGACAGAAAATAATTATTTGTGGTTGCTAGTGCACTGTTTTGGCCAAAAATTGTTTTTGCCACCAAGCCATTTGTGCCATTTTACTTTGGCCTGAGTCAATTTTACAGGATGAGGAAATAGTGCTATGAAGAAAAAAAATTTTAAATTTAAAAAACAAAAATTTTTTATGCTATGATTATATGTTGTCGGGGGGGGGGGGGGGTAACCTCCCCGTCCTACTTTTTCTAATTTTTTGAGTGAGAGCCTTGCTGCACTGATCACTTAGCAATGCATGAAAGTGAGTGTTGTCATCTGAATTTTCGTTGCTGTGATTGTAACGTTTTTGTTTTTCCTCTTTATTCTCGAGCCCTACTTTGAAACACCCATACCTCAAACTTCATTCGCATTTGTTGATTTTTGGGGCAGGTCTTGTATATCTGCAAAGTATGACCTCCATGTACATGCATTTGTATTGCCACTGTTAGGAAGGGATGCATTTTTTTTTTAATCTCTTAGAATTTCTTTCATTAAAAATTTCTGTGGTGGTTTTGTGTTATACTCGTTATTTTTGCTTTTTATTAGATGAAGAACTTTTTAAATATTTATTACGTCTCATGCGACATGTTATGCTTTTTTTCCCCCTCTCCAGCAAGAAGACTTGATGGCATTTGGAAGAATAGTCCTTGCTTTGTCTTGTAATTCACTGACTGCAGTTCAAAGGCAGAATCTTCAGTCATCTCTAGAGCTGATTGCGAGAAGCTATTCTCCAGACTTGCGGAACTTAATATTGTAAAGATTCACTTTTTTTCTTCTTCA